>NW_026743905.1:0-3187 GCF_022355385.1 Mustela nigripes
CACGCTGCTGCAGGGTTGACTGTGTCTGCTTAGTTTGGGTTGGCAGGGGGAACCCAGGGCGTGAACATGGAGCCCGGGAAAGCATCACCAAAGAGGCACCAGCTCTACAGGGCTCTTCTTCCATGAGGGAACAGAGCGAACGCCCAAAGCCATGCTGAGGAAGCAGCAGAGAAGTGCAGTTCGCGCCAAGCTGAAAACCTCTGCAAAAGCATAGCATTGGCTGGGAAATCAGAGTCGGTTCTGTGGGCTGCTCTTGCTTCTTGCCTTAGCCTAGTATTCGCAGCATGGTGGGAAAAATCCACATAGAGCAAAAGCCTCTTTGCCCAGGCGGCCCCTCTGGGAAAGCACAGCTTTCTTTGGGATATCAGAGTCAGGTCTGTGGGAAGTTGCTGCTGCTTGCCTGAGCTAGTCTCCACAGCACGGTGTAATAAACCGGCATGGAGCAAAATCCTCTTTGCCCGGGCATCCCCTCTGCCTGAGAGAGATGCTTGGTTTCTCCTGTGGGAAGAGCCTTAAGGAAAGGGACACGTCTGTCACTTCGCTCCCCAGGGGCATGTCTGGGGAAGGTGCAGCATGCTTCCCGGGAGAAGAGAAGGAGCCGTTGGCCTTATTGTCGGGAAAAGGTCATGAAGCAGGAGAGCCGGCACTGTCAGGAAGAGCGGGCCGGTGGCAAGACAAGTGTCACCCGCTTCCTGTGCGGGGAGACCGACGCCTGGCTGCTAAGGAGACATGAAGGTACGAGGAGGGCAGGGGCGCATGCTGCACTCTGAGGAAGGAGTCTGGGCAGAAGGCTGGCCTGTCCTGAGCCTCTGGGCCCAAGGGGACAGCAGCTACTTGGCCACATGTCCATAGGGCAGAATTGGGCTTGCTACCAGGCGCCCTGCCCTGAACTCACAGTAACAGCTCCAGGAGGAACAGGCAGTCAGAAGCCGTCTTCCTTCAGGATGTGGTAGCGTTGGCGGAGGCAGCGCGTGTCCCGGGGAAGGAGGAACAGTTACCCATTACTCCCCATCCCAGGGCGCGGGCGGTGTACATTGATCCTGTCGCGTCTCTTCTCGGCTGGAGAAAGCACTGGCCTAGTCCCCTGTCCACCTGAATGCCAGAGCAAAAGGGCAGACCTTGCCTACAATGGGAGATGGCATTGTGATCACAGTGCCATCCTAGGCCATGCACGCTGCTGCAGGGTGGAGGCTGTGTATGCTTATTTCACCTTGGCAGTTTGAATCCAAGACGCGAAAATGGAGCCGGGAAAGCAAGGCCGAAGAGGCACCAGCTCTCCCGCAGCTCTTCTTCCCTGACACGACTGAAGCCTTGCTGAGGAAACAGAGGTGAAGTGCTGTTCGCTCCAAGCGCAAAGCCTCTGCGAAAGCACAGCATTCGCTGAGAAATGAGAGTTGATCTGCTGGCTGCTGCTGCTTCTTGCCGGAGCCCAGTATCACTGTGGGAGTAACTCCTCATACAGCCAAATCCTCTTTTCCCCAGGCATCTCCTCTGGGAAAGCACAGCATTTGTTGGGAAATCAGAATCGTGTTTGTGGGATGCTTCTGCTGCTTGCCTGAGCTAGTCTCCGCAGCACGTTAGATGAATCCTGCATGGAGCGAAATTCTCCTTTCCCTAGCATCCTCCCTCTGCCTGAGCGAGAAGAGTGGTTGCACATCTGCAAAAGGCCTTAAGGAAAGGGACACATCAGTCACTGAGCTCCCCAGGAACAAGTCTGGGGAAGGTGCAGCATGCCGCCCTGGGAGAAGAGAAGGTGCCGTTGGCCTTGTTGTCAGGAAACAGTCGCGAAGCAGGAGAGTCTGCCCCGGTAGGAAAAGTGGGCCGGTGGCAAGACAAGTGTCACCCACTCTCTGTGTGGAGATTTGGAAACCTGGATGAGAAGGAGACACAAGGGGACGAATAGGGAAGGGGTGTGTGCTCCACTCTGAGGAAGGAGTTTGGGCAGAAGGCATGCCTGTGCTGTGCCCCTGGGCCCAAGGGGGAAAGCAGCTCCTTGGCCACCTGTCCCTGGTGCTTGCCACCTGGCGCCTACCCTGAACTCGCAGAAGTAGCTCCCTGAAATAACGGGCAGTCAGATGCCGTCTTCCTCCAAGATGTGAAAGCGTTCACAGATGCACAGGGTGTCCGGGGAAGGAGTGGGGACACTCCGTCACTGCTCCCCATCCCAGTGCACGGGCAGTGTGCTGAGATCCTGCCGTCTCTCCTCTCCTGTGGGTAAAGCACTGGCCTAGTCCCCGAGTCCGCCTGAGCGCCATAGCAAAAGGCCTAGCGTTGCCTACACCGGGAGATGGTACAGTGCATAGAGTGCCATCCTAGGCCATGCATTCTACTGCAGGGTTGTGACTGTATCTGCTTATTTCGGCTTGGCAGGGTGAACCCAGGACGCATAAATGGAGCCCAGGAAAGCAAGGCCCAAGAGGCACCAGCTCTCCCACCGCCCTTCATTTCTGACGCGACAGAGCAAATGCCCAAAGCCTTGCTGAGGAAGCAGCAGCGAAGTGTGGTTCGCAGCAAGCGGAACACCTCTGCGAAAGCATAGCCATCGCTGGGAAATCAGAGTCGTTTCTCTGGGCTGCTCTTGCTGGTTGCCTTACCTTAGTATTCTCAGCATATTGGGAGAAACCCGCATAGAGCAAAAGCCTCTTTGCCCTGGCATCCCCTCTGGGAAAGCACAGCATTCTTGAGGAAATCAGAGTCGGATCTTTGGGATGCAGCTGCTGCTTGTCTGAGCTTGTCTCCAAAGCACGGTGTAATACACCCGCATGGAGCGAAATCCTCTTTGCCCCAGCATCCCCTCGGCCTGGGAGAGAAGCGTGGTTACGCCTTGGAAACAGCCTTAAGGAAAGGGACACGTCTGTCACTGCACTCCCCAGGAGCATGTCTGGGGAAGGCACAGCACGCCGCCCCGGGAGAAGAGAAGGCCGTTGGCCTTGCTGTTGGGAAACGGTCGTGAAGCAGGAGAGCCTGCCATGGCAGGAGCAGCGGGTGGGTGGCAAGAAAAGTGTGACCACAGTCTTTGATGACACTTTTGAGTCAAGGCTCATCTACTCTACAGATGAGACTACTCTGTAAAAATTTTAAAGGCAACATGTTTAAAGGCAACATCATGAAAGAATGTTTGGTGGATTGCTTTGGTTTTCTATTCATGGTATCAGATGAGTTTAAGGGAGCATAATCCAATAAAAAG
>NW_026743906.1:0-3187 GCF_022355385.1 Mustela nigripes
GGGAATCTCAGGAATGGGGATGGCTATTAAAAACCATTGCTTTCTGTATCTGAGCAGCCCTTCAGCCTGGGAACTATCAAGCTATTACACGATTCATATAGCCCCAGAGTACAGGGGAATTTCGATCTTACTTCTATGTTCTAGAAATAGGGAAGGTAGATGGAAAATATATATATAAATTTGTATATATATAAATTTTTATTTTCCTTCCCCTGGACTCTTTATATAGATAAGGAATAAAAAATCCCAAATTAAACTTCAATTACTAAGCTAAATGAATGCAATGGCTAATAACAAGGAAATAGAAATATAGCCCCTTCTTGCAAACTGACAAAACATTTTTTTGTCTCTTAAAAAGAACAGCTCTCTCCAGATCTTAAGTATAAGGTCCTAAATTTCAAGAAGTTTGGAATTTTCAATACCTGCTATACTTCTGAAAGAGCTCACTGGCATACCATATTGGTACTCATATGGTACAAATATACAAACCAGCGTCAATTTTTTAGCTGTTTATGTGTCTCAAATTCACAAAGCAAGTGGATTTTTTCCAACAGATTCTAAAACTAAACAACAACAAAAAGCTCACCTCCTGCCTCATGTCACCTTGACCCGCAGCCTTATACAGACGAGAAAACCACACAGGAATAAGATCATTGATATAAACACACAGATCAGAAAATATTGCATGGATTACAGTTGTAACATAACCACTTACGACTTTTTTCCTGGATTCTGTCTCAAGTCACCACATGTTACTTCCTAGTAGCATGCTACATACTGCTCTCCACTAATGTGCAAATGTGCACCAAGATGCAAATGTATTCTCAAGACCTAAGTTTACACAAGTGATAGTCAATTCCATCCTTTTGTATAAATTGCATTTCCTAAAAGCAAACCTTTTAAATTTTAAAATCCACCTGCTATAGCCAGTGTTAAAGAAAAAAACAAAAAACCAAAACCAAAACCAAAACAAACAAACAAAAACGTGGGGGGGGGGCGCAGAATGAAGTCAGAGCTTCATGCAATTTCCCTGTTTTGCCTTATGTTTTATATGCACTTGTACCTATTGGACCCTCCCTACAGACTGGACTATTCTTTCGAAGTTTTCCATACAAGAACTACAACCCCAACAATGCTTCAATGTCTTTTTCTTCTCTGTCTCCTTTCTCTCTCTCTCTCTCTGCTTTCTTTCTTTTTCTTTTTCTTTTCCTTCCTCTTTTTCTTTTCTCTTTTCTTTTCTTTCTCTCTTTTTGTTTTCTGCCTCTCTTTCTTTCTTTTTCTTATTTTGGAAAGAACCTTTGCAGTGTCAATGCATTATTCTGAGGAGTTGACCAGGGATTTTAAAACTTGCCACCACTACCTGCTACAAGGTTGCTCTCAGCTCGGTAAAATAGCAGTACCCATTGCACAAGCCTAGAAAAATTCAGCGGTGGGAATCTCAGGAATGGGGATGGCTATTAAAAACCATTGCTTTCTGTATCTGAGCAGCCCTTCAGCCTGGGAACTGTCAAGCTATTACACGATTCATATAGCCCCAGAGTACAGGGGAATTTCGATCTTACTTCTACGTTCTAGAAATAGGGAAGGTAGATGGATAAATAGGAACAATATCAAAACAGTCACTGAGTGACTCAGTGGGTTAAAGCCTCTACCTTCGGCTCAGGTCATGATCCCAGGGTCCTGTGATGGAGCGCTGCATCGGGCTCTCTGCTCAGCAGGGAGCCTGCTTCCTCCTCTCTCTCTGCCTGTCTCTCTGCCTACTTGCGATCTCTCTCTTTCAAATAAATAAATACAAAATCTTAAAAAAAAAGTCACAATGTTTTACATCAGCACAGTGTTTTACAATTTTATCTATCAAGCAATGAAACAGCATTCGATTTCACTCCTAAGAGATCCCTCCCAAAAAACAATGAACAAACACGCGAACAAACACCAGGTGTGAATTTATCTCCTCTCCAAGAGAAGAGTCACAAAATTTGAAGTGAGGGTTTGCAGACTACCTGCAGTCTGGAATAGCTCAGATCAATTCTGCATTTCTAAAAGGGAACAAATCCATGCTACCTCACATCAGCAATAGTTTATCTTACTCAGTTCTCTTGCCATCTCTCTATCTTTACCCAGAGAGTTTGGTGAAGTCCAGGTGTCTTAGCCCTGAAGTTGCTAAACTGCAGAGGTGAATCTCTGCCTTCTTTCTCTAGGACAGTTGGAAGTTTGCGCCGCCTAATGGCACAGGATTACCACTGCGTAGCCATCTGGCCTGACAAGAAGTGGAGGAGGGAAGGGGGGAAAAAAAAAAAAGGAACAAGAAAACGGGAAGAACAAAGGCAAATACTGGAGGAAGCCGCGGCTTAAGTTACCCCAAATGGGACGGTTCCCAGAGAAGAGCCGGAGGCTGAGGAGGAAACTGGTGCCTGGAAGTGTGGCTGAGAGAAGCGTTCTCCAATAGGGTAAGCGGAGGAAGGGGGATGGGGTACGAAGCGACAGCACAGCGCTATGGCTGTTTATAATTCAGCATGGAGACACCTCTTAAACGATTTATTTCCCTTAAACAAAACAAGCCGAAAGCGAACTACTAGTTGCATGCAAGACCATCCTAAATCTTATACCGATCTTTTTTGCCCTTCCTTCCCCTTCTATTTGGCATATCACAAAATCTAAGTAGAAGCCCAAATGCTTTTTGAAAAATATCTGCGGATTAGGAAATATGTATTTCAGTCGCTAATTCCCTTTCTAGTTTCCCATTTCACTTACCTTTCTTTTGGGCATTGTTGCAGCTCTCTATAGGAGATCTTAACAATCAGCAGGAAAAAAAAAGCCGAAAGCAGTCTCCGTCCAAGCGCTCAGGCAGCAACTGAGTTTTCAATGAACTAACTGCCGCACGACCTGTACTCGGCTAAAAAAAAACAAAAAACAAAAAAACAAAAAAAACAACTCTCGTTATTGGCAACATTAAATATACCAAGACGCAACCAAACTACATGAATGGATAGCCCGAGTGGGAGCCATATTTGAGTGACAGGCTGTCAGGCCAATAAGGGAAGCTGATCTGCCCAGGGGGCGTGGCCCACGGACTCGCTGGCTTTTCAGACCGCTTATGAGGTGGAGGAGCACACGGACTTGATAAATGTAAAATATTCAAGCTTAAGACCGGCGGGGAAGCCAGAGTTGTCTTGATTTTTTTTTTTTT
>NW_026743907.1:0-3187 GCF_022355385.1 Mustela nigripes
ACCAAGGGGCTTGATGCTCTATTGCTCTTAGGAACGCTCGAGCAGTTTGAGCTTTAAGAGGGGTTCCCTTAGCTTTCAAAAGTGCCCGCAAGGGGCTCTCCATTTGGAGTCTAGAAATTTCCGACCCCATTATCTTTACCTTTACAGTCGCGATCCGTGAACATACAGCTGCTGTCCCTTTGTGGTTGCTCTTCAACAAACTTCTAACCTTTCCTTTGTGGTCGTCCTAGTGACGAACGTGCAATCCCTTTATGGTTGCTCTTCAGCAAACTTCTAACCTTTCCTTTGTGGTCATCCTAGTGACAAACGTGCAATATGACGAGGGGGAAAAAGTACTCATGTATTGCCTTCTCTCTAAAACACTAAGTTTAAAAGGCTGTACAACTTCTATTCCATGAAATCTTCCTGTTAGAACTACCACTTCTAAAAATCAACTAAACAAAATGGAAACATTGTATTTCACTCTGACAAAACTGTTCAATGTGAGATCAATGCACATAAAATTAAAAAGTTAAATATACCTCAATATTATCAGTAAATCAGAATATATCTCAACCAGTATCAGAATTTCTACCTTCCCTGTATCTTTGCTATTTTTAAATATACTCACAGTTCCCGGGTTTTGGCACCAAATGTCGCACTCTCCCTTCCCCCCAGAGATGACGCAATACACACACAGGTAGATGCACAAGCTCTTGTTTATCCCCTGGTCGATCTTTCTCCTCCCCTTGCGGGGAAGCTCCCTTGCCTTATATAGGGCATAACAGCCAATCACAGAGGTGTTCACGTGAACAGGGAGTATACAGCCAATCACGGAGGTGTACACGTGAACAGGAGGTATCTGGGGCTTGTAGGCAGTGGTGGCATACGGTGCACATGTGACGAGCATGAGGTCATGTGTGGCCAGGGTGGATGTTTTTTAGGCTGTCCGTACTGCTCCGGCGCCATCTTGGGGGCGTAACCCCCCAGGGGTACAGGCCTGTGAATCACAGGTTTACACATTTCACAACACTCACCATAGCACATACCCTCCCCAATGTCCATAACCCCACCCCTCTCTCCCTAACCCCCTCCCCTTCAACCCTCAGTTTGTTTTGTGAGAGTAACAAACTCTTATGGTTTGTCTCCCTCCTGATCCCATCTTATTTCATTTTTTTCTTCCCTACCCCCCAACCCCCCCATGTTGCCTCTCAAATTCTTCATATCAGGGAGATAACTATCTTTCTCTGATTGACTTACTTTGCTCAGCATAATACCCTCTAGTTCCATCCATGTCATAAAATGGCAAGATTTCATTTCTTTTGATGGCTACATAGTATTCCATTGTATATATATATCACCTCTTCTTGAAACATTCATCTGTTGATGAACATCTAGGTTCTTCCATAGTTTGACTATTGTGGACATTGCTGCTATAAACATTCGGGTGCACATGCCCCTTTGGATCACTGCATTTGTATCTTTAGGGTAAATACCCAGTAGCACAATTCCTGCATGATAACGTAGCTCTATTTTCAACTTTTTGAGGAACATCCATGCTGTTTTCCAGAGTGGTTGCATCAGCTTGCATTCCCGCCAACAGCATAGGAGGGTTCCCCTTTCTCTGCATCCTCGTCAGCATCTGTCATTTCCTGACTTGTTAGTTTTATCCATTCTGACTGGTGTGAGGTGGAATCTCACTGTGGTTTTGATTTGTATTTCCCTGGTGCTGAGTGATGTGGAGCACTTTTTCATGTGCTGCACATGTGCTTTTCATGTGCTTTGCAGAAATGTGTGTTCATGTCCTCTGCCCATTTCTTGATTGGATTGTTTGTTCTTTGGGTGTTGAGTTTGATAAGTTCTTTATATATTTTGAATACTAGCCCTTTATCTGATATGTCGCTTGCAAATATCTTCTCTCATTCTGTCAGTGTCTTTTGGTTTTTTTTGACTGCTTTCTTTGCTGTGCAAAAGCTTTTGATCTTGATGAAGTCCCAATAGTTCATTTTTGGCCTTGCTTCCCTTGCCTTTGGCAATGTTTTTAGGAAGAAATTTTCCTTTGGCTGAGGTCAAAGAGGTTACTACCTGTGTTCTCCTCAAGGATTTTGATGGATTCCATTCTCAGATTGTGTTCTTTCATCCATTTGTAGTCTATTTTTGTGTGTGGTGTAAGGAAATGATCCAGGTTCATTTTTCTGCATGTGGCTGTTCAATTTTCCCAACATCATTTGTTGAAGAGACTGTCTTTTTTCCATTGGATATTCTTTCTTGCTTTGTCAAAGATTAGTTGACCATAGAGTTTAGGGTCCATTTCTGGGTCCTCTATTCTGTTTCATTGATCTATGTGTCTGTTTTTGTGCCACTACCACATTTTTTTTTTTTTTTTTTACTTTGTGGTTGATAGTTTCTTTTTTTTTCATTTATTTATTTTCAGCATAACAGTATCATTATTTTTTCATCACACCCAGTGCTCCATGCAATCCGTGTTCTCTATAATACCCACCACCTGGTACCCCAACCTCCCACCCCCCAGCCACTTCAAAACCCTCAGATTGTATTTCAGAGTCCATAGTCTCTCATGATTCACCTCCCCTTCCAATTTACCCCAACCCCCTTCTCTCTAACTCCCCATGTCCTCCATGCTTTCTGTTATGCTCCACAAATAAGCTTCAGCACAGCAAAGGAAACAGTCAAGAAAACAAAGAGGCAACCCATGGAATGGGAGAAGATATTTGCAAGTGACAGTACTGACAAAAGGTTGATATCCAGGATCTATAATGAACTCCTCAAACTCAACACACACAAAGCAGACAATCATATCAAAAAATGGGCAAAAGATATGGACAGAGACTACTCCAATAAAGACATACAAATGGCTATCAGACACATGAAAAAATGTTCATCATCAATAGCCATCAGGGAGATTCAAATTAAAACTACATTGAGATATCACCTTACACCAGTTAGAATGGCCAAAATTAGCAAGACAGGAAACAACATGTGTTAGAGAGGATGTGGAGAAAGGGGAACCCTCTTCCACTGTTGGTGGGAATGCAAGTTGGTGCAGCCTCTTTGGAGAACAGTGTGGAGATTCCTCAAGAAATTAAAAAATAGAACTTCCCTATGACCCTGCCATTGCACTCCTGGGTATTTACCCCAAAGATACAGATGTCATGAAAAGAAGGGCCATCTTTACCCCAATGTTTAT
>NW_026743908.1:0-3187 GCF_022355385.1 Mustela nigripes
GCCCAATCATGCCTGAATCAAATTAATCAATTAGACTCCTGTAACCATGCATATCTGCTTCTGTAGGATCGCTTCCCGCCACCGCCTCCCGCTAGAACAAACCATTATGTCCTTGCCTTGAACACAGTGCCTGACAATGCTTGATTTAAGTTAACCAATCAGATCCCTGTAACCAAGCATCTGCTTCTGTAAGCTCGCTTCCCGCCACCCCAACCCTGCCCTATATAATCTGCTCCCCAACTTCGCCTGGCGCGCTCAGCCCACAAAGGCTGATGCATCCGCAGGTGCCTGTGTAACCAATAAATCTCTTGCAACTTGCATCCAGTGGAGGCTTGGTGTCTGCTTCTTGGGTGCGGATCGAGGGTCTTTCAGTTTGTGTTCCACATATGAATAAAATCATGCAGTATTTGTCATTCCCAGTCTGACTTCTTTCACTTAGTAGAAAGCCTTCTAGATCCATCCTTGTTATCACAATTAGCACAATCTCATCCTTTGTTCTGGCTGCATACAATTCTATTGTGTTTATACATACTCCCCCTTGTCTATCTGTCAATGTACTGGTAGATGGCTTCCATATCTTAGCTATTATAAATAACATTACAATAAATATGGGGGTGTTTATGCCTTATCAAATTCGTATTTTTATTATCTTTACATAAACACTTGATGAGAGAAAACAGAACAAAGCCTAGAATTTCCTGTGACTCATAGGTTATAGGCTTACAGATTACAACACTTCTGCAGCTCCCTTAAGGATTTCCTTTCATGTTTGACCACTATAGCTTTGTTCTTTTTAGTTTTATTTCCCTGTGGTAACCATAAACAGCCCCACCCAAAATATGATTGCAATTACCTTACGAACATTGGTTCACCAATATACATCTGAAGGGTCTCAGGATTAATGTTTTCCTAGAACATAGTAAATAAATTTATCTTAAGAGCAGCTCCCTCCTCAAAATCCTGGAAGCCTTGCTTCCAAATTCCCTTATCTCTTATCCCCTTATCCTTTATCCCTATCTCTTACCCCCACTAACTAAAATGTATAAGATCAGTCACAGCTCACAGTCTCTGTGCAGCTCTTTCTGCCCATGGGTCCTTTCCCTGTGCTCTAATAAAACCACCTTTTGCATGGAAAACTCTCAAATATTATATCTTGACCATTTGCTCACCAGCCTCACATCATTTTGGTGTCCAACATGGGGCCTTTCTTCTTATCTGGACTTCAACATCAGTGCAAAGTTCTCTTCCTGTGCTTCCATTTGAGGGACTATTCCAGGAATAAGGTCTCTTATCAGAACACTTTCATGTTGATTGCTCAAGATGCAACCATCTAGCCCATGGCTGATCTCAGGGGAGGGAAAAAAGCCTGCATTTTAACTGGATGCTAGTACCCTAGCTTCTAGTAATAAGACCCAAGAAACTTGATGCCTTCTCTTTATTCCAATCTTAATAAAAAGCTGTCTTCATTGGGCACAAGACAGCCACCTAAGTCACTAGAATGCCTGCCAACCTTAAGACTCTCCTCTGAGGTTTCTTCTTCATTGGTCCAATGTGGTCTCTTCCACATCACTTATCTAGCCACTTCTGGCCAAAAGAGAGCTATCCAAAACTGAATTAAAACCCAGCAAAGTGCTGTTTCCTAGGGAAGTTGCTGTAAAGACGACATGTGTTATGATGTTTCTTAGACCATGATGGATTTCTGTCTTTACAATTTTCCATCAGTGTCCTCTAATTACAGCTTGAATCTTACTTTTAGGTAATTTATCCCCATAAAACTTTTCTAGTGTTTTCCATAGGTTAAAAATGGCAGGTTCTTCATAGCATGTCACGGTATTTCAGCCAATTCACCAGCACCGATTTGTAGTCTAGATTGCTGTGGGGAGGTGGGGGTCAAGAACATCCCTCCTACATCCCTCCTACAAGGCTGGAAGTGTTCACAGCAGTTTTGTTCTAGGAACACCTCCAGTCACTTTGACACTGGGATCCTCTGACATATCCTGTATAAGACGTCACGGGAGTATGGGGGATTTTCTTGCTAATGGACCTGCTCTGCTTCTCTAGGAACATGGGATCTTCTTTAGTCCCCAAGGGCTCTCCCTTGGGGTGTCTTTTAACCCACTACCATCAATTCAGATCACAAGATTTAAGACAAAACTGATTTTCTCTGTAACCATTCATGGCCTCAGTTCTCCTTATTAAATGAGAAAAAAATGGCCATTCATGAGACGCTGAGATCTACCATTTAGATCTCTTCTGCAGGAAAAAGGGCAAGTGGACTGAGGTATGCTATGTCCAGGCCTTCATGACCCTAAATCAGGATCCTGACATTGACAGAATATGTTTGGCCCCTCTTCAGGCTAATAGTCCCCCTTCCAACTTGTTGGATGATGATATCTAAATAAGCCTACTCCTTCTAATAAACACAGCTTGACAGAGGAAACTAATAATGGGGACACTGGCTCTTTCACTGTTCTTCCTCTTAATAGACTCAGGTTATTCTTCTTGTATGTGGGTTCTTCTTCCTCATTCATTTACTGATTAATGGTTATGATAATTGGAGCCAATTATCAGTTAGTCTACCTCAAAACACAGCCCTGAAGGAATATTCCCACACAGGTGCCAAAACTCCTTTTGTTTCAAGGACATTCCTGTCTTCTCTGACCTGAAATGGACTCCCTAATTTCACTTTGTGTTGATGGCAGGTGAAAAATACATATGTTCCTTGGTCTGAGCTGATGAGCTTTAAGAATGGGAGTCCTCTTTATTTTGTCTTTTTTTCCCCCTCGTGTTAGTCACTCTACCATAGAGTGTGATCAAAAGTCAATTATGATCCCCAAACTAGACAAGGATCTCATCAAAAAAGAGAGCTATAGATCAATATCCTTGATGAACACAGATGTGAAAATACTCAAAAAAATACTAGCCAATAGGATTCAACAGTACATTAAAAGGATTATTCACCACGACCAAGTGGGATTTATCCCAGGGCTGTAAGGTTGATTCAACATCCGCAAATCAGTCAGTGTGATACAACACATCAATAAAAGAAAGAACAAGAACCATATGATACTCTCAATAGATGCTGAAAAAGCATTTGACAAAGTACAGCATCCCTTCCTGATCAAAACTCTTCAAAGTGTAGGGTAGAGGGCACATACCTCAATATCATCAAAGCCATCTATGAAAA
>NW_026743909.1:0-3186 GCF_022355385.1 Mustela nigripes
CCTTCCTGCTCCAGTGTCTGCACGTGCACGAGGGACTGAGGTGCCTGTTATGGAGTCCTGGGGACTGGACCCGGGACCTGACTCGGTCCCTTCTCTGTGTGTCTCCCACAGGAGCCTGGGCTGAGTCCACACTGAAGACAGAGAATGGAGAGAGGAGCTGGAAGACAGGATATCAGCAAGTCTGGAAGACGAGAATATCGCAAAGAAGAACAAGGCCATGGTGGTGCAGGTGGTTGCCCGAGGAGGGAAGAATAAGCCCAGGCGGAGTCCAGAAAACTGAAGGGAAACCGAGGAATGCATGAGGCAGCATGAGCTGAGGGGGATGACTCGGAGAGTCACACAGTCCACAGTGAGCCCGTGCCCCTGGGACGGAGCCCCACAGGATGGATCGGGATTCGCTTGTACTGCTGGAGAACTGTACCAGTTAGTTCCCAGAGGAGGAAGAGGTGCCCACGAGCTTCAACCTTGGAGCTGCCCTTATGGTGGATGTTTCCAAGTAAGTGTGGGCCTAGGGGGATTAGGGGTATTTGAATTAGAGTTGCAGAGGTCCACCTTTCCTGCAGACTCTTGTTGTAAGGTCAGAAACGACCACAGTAGGGGGCTCTTGCCTCTGAGACAGTGATACCAATAATATTCTTTGGAATGTATGGTGGTAAAGGGCTTTATGCACTATATATTTTGTCTATATGTTCAGGGTCTCATTTTTCCTTAGTCTTAGTCCTTAGTGTTAAGAGCGTGGATTTCACTGGGGAGGTCAAGCAGTGAGTGGGAGAATGCAAACAAGATCTTGTAGCATGTGGGTGTCTCAGTCCCTTGAGAGTCTGCCTTCTGCTCATGTCCTATCCCAGGTTCCCGGGATCAAGTCTCATGGTGAGGGGGCGGGACAGGGGGCTCCCTGCTCAGCAAAAGGGCGCAGGGGTAGGCCAAGCACCTCGAATCCTAATGACAGGGTGGGCCTTTGAGAAGACTCCAAGAGGGCAGTCCCCTCTTCATCAGAGCGCACCGCAAGGGCATGTCACGGGACATCGAGTGTGTTGCGGCTCCTCTTTAAGGAAGGGGATTTGTTGCCTTCTGGGAGAAAGCAGAGAGCATTCCTGCAGGACATTCGGTCTAGGACTGCAGTTGAGATTCGAGATTTTTGACCACTTCTGTTGGATCGGGGAAGGGATCTCTCTGAGAGCTTCCTCAGTGCTTGGCTTGGTCCTTGGAGCCGTGAATACAGAGGTCAATACAACATCATCGCAACTGTCACAGGGCTTTCAGTCGAGTAAGCAGAAGTGATGAGAAGCGGGGGTGGGGTGAGTTCCTGGGAGGAAGTGGCCAGTGCTGTCTGGGGCATGATGTCAGTGGTTGTTCCAGTCTCTCACGGTGTTTTTGACCTACCTTGGCCCAGGGACCCTAGACTGGGACCAGATTTCTGCTCCTTGGGATACTGCCTGCCAACACCTGGGTTCCAAGGTGGCCCAAAGCAGCCGACACTTCCCAGGTCTCCGGAGGAAACTGCTGGTATCAGTACCTCCCGCCTCTGACTTGGCCAGCTGGAGAAATCGAGGCAAGTTCACAAAGTCTAATAGGGGTGTCCTTGTCCTAAGGATCAGTGATGTTGTGCCTTTGTGTCTGGGAACTTCCGTGCTTTCCAGACTTCAGTATTCTCTCTCCATATAAAAATCCTGTAAATAGGGGCGCCCGGGTGGCTCAGTCGTTGAGCCTCTGCCTTCAGTTCAGGTCTTGATCCCAGGTTCCTGGGATGGAACCCCACCTCGGGCTCCCTCCTCAGTGGGGAGCCTGCTTCCCCCTCACCCTCTGGCCGGGCTTGTGTTCCCTCTGTCACTGTGTCTGTCTCTGACAAATAATGTAATTGAAGGCTTCCAGAAATGTGCATAGTGGCCATATTGTAGATCAAGTAACTAAAAACAACAGAGAGGCCTGGAAACGATTGCTGGGGTAAATTAAAGGTAATCTAAATGAATAGAAAGACATCTATCCCATGCATAGATGAGGAGACTCCAGGCGATTGGACTACCAAATGAGTTTCATTCGGACTCACATGGGAGAAGACACATTGGGGGCAAATGTGCAAGCTAATTCTAAAAATGTATATGCACATCGAGGTACTGAGACTAGCAAGAAGGCCATGAAGCCTTAAACTGGAGAAATCCACTCCATGTCAAAGCTCATCATGAAGCTATGGTCATTAAAGCACTACGTTATGGTATAAGTAATCACAATGTATATATATATGAACAAGAGGGACTATTGAGTACAAAATTTCCCCATACACATATACAATGTTTAAACTTGTTTTTGGATTATTTCTAAGTCATCTCTACATCCAACCTGGGGCGCAAACCCACCACTCTGCAGACAAAGGTCGCTTGCTGCACCTATTGAGCCACCCAGGAACCCTGGGTGTTTGTTTGATTTTTTTTTAAAATTATTTATTTATTTCCAGAAAAACAATATTCATTATTTTTTCACCACACCCAGTGCTCCATGCAATCCGTGCCCTGTATAATACCCACCACCTGGTACCCCCACGCCCCCGCCACTTCAAACCCCTCAGATTGCTTTTCAGAGTCCATAGTCTCTCATGATTCACCTCCCCTTCCGATTTAGCCCAACTCCCTTCTCCTCTCTAACACCCCTTGTCCTCCATGATATTTGTTATGCTCCACAAATAAGTGAAACCATATGATAATTGACTCTCTCTGCTTGCCTTATTTCACTCAGCATAATCTCTTCCAGTCCCGTCCATGTTGCTACAAAAGTTGGGTATTCATCCTTTCTGACGGCGGCATAATACTCCATAGTTTATATGGACCCCATCTGCCTTATACATTCGTCCGCCGGAGGGCATCTTGGTTCTTTCCATAGTTTGGCGACCGTGGCCATTGCTGCTATAAACATTGGGGTACAGATGGCCCTTCTTTTCACAACATCTGTATCTTTGGGGTACATACGCAGGAGTGCAATGGCAGGGTCATAGGGAAGTTCTATTTTTAATTTCTTGAGGAATCTCCACACTGTTCTCCAAAGAGGCTGTACCAACTTGCATTCCCACCAACAGTGGAAGAGGGTTCCCCTTTCTCCACATCCCCTCCAACACATGTTGTTTCCTGTTTTGTTAATTTTGGCCATCCTAACTGGTGTAAGGTGATATCTCAATGTGGTTTTAACTTGAATCTC
>NW_026743910.1:0-3186 GCF_022355385.1 Mustela nigripes
CCCCCCCCCCCCAGCAGCTCTTGTCTCTCCCCCGCCTAAAGCCCACCTTGGTCATTTCCTCCCATTTCCTCTCATGTGTCCTGACTTTGATTTGACAGCTCGGATGCTCGGATCCCACATTTGCCAGCCTGGGCCCTACTTCCCGGCCCCTTCTCTTACTCGTGTTCACCTTCATGTTTGGAATGAGCTTGATTTCTGATTTAGTGGTTCTCCTCAAGGCCAATCTCAGAAGCCAACTTGTCATTCTTTTCTTGACATCAGGAAATTGATGCGATTTCCAACAAACTGTCTTATTTTATATTCCGAAACTCTGTGTGGTAGGTGACCACTTCACAGCTCAGGGTTGAAGCTTAGTGAGGTCTATAGGCTTGGAGAACGAACCACCTAGAAATCCTCGGCGTTGGGAAGCCTCATGAATGCAAAGGTGCGCTGGGAAATGCTTAACATGTCGGTCCCTTAAAAAAGAAAAACAAAAAAGCCCCAACTTGTAGGGCTTGCTCATCTCCACAGTTTCCTATCGTGTGGGATTTCTAGCTGCACATGCGGTGTCCTGGGAGTTTCTGGCTGGCACGAGGAGTTTCTACGCCACGCCCTAGGCTGAGCGTTGGCTGACTTGAACCTGTCATCTTCTTCCCTCAGCACCCTGATATCATTAAAAACAAAAACAAAAAAACAAAACAAAACAAAAAAAAACCTGACTCCAGAATCTTTAAAATGACTGTTGCGCCCATCTGTCTGGTGCTAGAGAGCTGGCCCAAGCCAGTGTCCCCCTTCCACGTGCTCTCCCCCCGCTTGGTCCTACCAGCACAGCTGCTGTGCCCTGCGGTTGCGGACAGCCCCCATACAGTGGCCGTGGCCCCTTGCTGCCACATGGTGGGTAGACAATCCAGTTCCAGAGCCGCATCCCTGGGGAATGAGGCTGGACTAACCGTCTTGGTTCAAGGGCCCAGAAGCAGACCATGAGACAAGGATCTGAATGTGAACAGTGTATTTGAGGGGGAAGCCTGGGAAACTGGGGATGGGGAGCGGGCAACGGGACAGGGCATTGGAAACAGATAAAGGCTGTGCTGCCCAGAACTGGAGCTCAGACCTGAACCACGGAGGCTGGTGTGGAAACTTGTCCCACTGGGAACAAGCTGGGGGGTCCTCACGCACTCATGGCCCGAGGTGCTCTCCGGAGAGTGTTTCCCTGGGCCTTGAGGCCTTTTCCGAGCACAGCCATAGCAGGCTCCTGTAGCTAGAAGAGCCAGCAGGCAAATTATCTCTGGTGTTGGCAGGCAGAGGTGGGCCCTGGGGGCAGGAAATGTTTGGAACCATTTCAAAGGCCTATGGGCTTTGCCTCACAGACCTGCTATGCCCCTAATGTTGGGAATGTTGGGATTGTTTTTCAGTCAATCATGGAAGAAAATTTGAGAGATGTTAATTAAGCAAAGAATGTACATTCTTGACAGCATAAAAATCAGAATCTAACTGACAGCATTAGGGACAGTGGGAAGGGCATGGTGCTGGGAGAGGAGAGATACTAATGTATCCAATGTGCTAATTTCCTCCCTCCCACAGCAGGCCCCCCTACAGGCCATGCCTGGAATGGATGGATGATGATGTAGATGGACAATTTCAAGCCCCAAAATCCTCACCAGTAAAATTAAAAGTAAGGTAATTTTAAGAATTGGATACATTTTCATTCTTTGGAAGGCACCATTCAGTGGTTGATGAACGAAGATGTGGGAGTTCAGCCTTCAGAGTTATAATGAAAAGAAGCAGAAGAATGAAAACAAACTTAACGGTGGGCGGGTCTAGAGTGTGGGACCAGGGGAGGGATAAGCCAGGGGGAAAGATGGGGACACTGTTACTTTCTTTTAATTTTTCCCCTTTTCTCTGGATTTCTTTGATTGATTCCTCAAAAAATTTTATAAATACTTAATGATAAATAATCTATTAGGACAATCAATTTTTAAAAAATGTTGTTTTACTTCCAGGTGGTTAACGTTCGGTGTTGTATTAGTTTCAGGTGTATGATGTAGTGACTCAGCCTTTCACCGGGTGCTTATCATAAATGCATTTCCTTTGGATTTCTAACCATCAGTGTGCACTACCTCTACAGCCGACAGAACAATTGCAAACCAACCCTCGTGTTGTTACGAAAAACTCGTATTTGGAATGTCCTTCAACAGAATACTATGCAGGATTTAAAGAAGGAGACAGAATCTTCGTGTACAGACATCAAAAGGTAGTCAGGATTCCTTGAGTGAAATTAGTAAATCAAAAAGTAAGCGTGGGATGCAAGGTACGGAAGGGGAGAAGTGTGTGTGCGGAGTGTATTTCTATATAAGGCTGTCTGGAAAGACATGTACCGATTTTAGCAGATGCTGCTAGAAGGGACAAGAGCTGGCCAAGGCAGAAAACCTCCACTTTCTCCTCTTACACAAGAATCTGCAGACCTCCCGCCTCTCCACCCGCATTACAGGCACCTGGGCTGTGAGTAAGATTCCTAGGACCTACTGCAGGCGCAGGGCGGTGCCCAGGGGAGGGTTCCAGAATCTCCACTTTTTCTTACTTAGCTTCCTCATAGTTCTGGATTCCCTCATTTTCCCAGCATGTTCTTGCAGAACTACTGAAACAGGCAGAGTGTAAGACACTCTACAGCAGCATGTTGGACACCCGTCCTCCAGTGCAAACGTGCACTCCCTCTCCGTGTGCACGTGCACAAACTCACACACACCCATGTATTGTTAGCCTCGACAGTAGAAGTCAGTTTTTTGTTTTGTTTTTCCCCAGCAACACTGGGTTTATTTGGGAATAAGAGAGAACTGCAGTTTAGGACATGCAGGCTATGCCCAAACCATGGGCAAGTCCCCCAAACAAAGGAGATGAAGTTATTCTAGGGAGGAAGAAATTGGAAGGGGTTGTTTTCAACCACAGCCCTTTGCAGAAAAGCAGTTCGGGGCGGGCATGACTTCTGATTGGCTGACCTGCAGCTGCGGCGCACTTTCTGCGGGAGTTTTCTCGCTGGGGCCTGCAGGGGATGATGGTCCCGAGGACCCCTCTTCTCCCGATCGGTAACTGACCGCTGTTCCCGTAATGCACACTGAGTACCCGCTTTCGGCCGCGCGATGCAGGCTCCGGGGCGCTCTCTCCCGGTGAGCCCTTGCACGCGCGCGCACACACACACACACACACACACAC
>NW_026743911.1:0-3186 GCF_022355385.1 Mustela nigripes
AGGACCAGGCACCAGACAACTAGGGATAGCCCCTGTGCCCTAAAGCCCACCAAAATTATCCAAACTAATCCCAAACCTGCTTACCCTGCCTCACCGATTCTTTCCCATGGAAACCACCATAACGGCTCTTGCCCATGTGGCCAGTGTCCCTGCCCATGTGGCGTGCCCCTCCTCTTAGGAACTGTTGGTCTGTGGGCCTCGCTCTACTAGGATAACAATAACATTTTCCAACAAGGTGGTAAAAGCTGAGTAAAATCTCTTAAAACTAATATCAAGGTCTTTCTAAGATTGGACAAGCCTAGCTGGAAGCAGGTTAAGGGTCCAGGTTCAGGTAATTAAGTTAGAGATCAAATTCTATGAAAAAACAGCCACTGGGACAGATAATGAGGTCAAATGCACATGAACAACATCATAATGGAATGGCACTAGGCAATTGTTAACCTTGCTGGGCTTCAGCTGGGCTGAATTCCAGGGGGAATTACATTTTTCCTTAGGTATGAATGTCATTCAAATACATTCCCTTAGGACCAGGAAGGCAGCATTCCCTTGTGCCCTGAAGTTGATGTCTCCCCAGTATTTCTTCCCTCAGGCTACCGTTCCTGCTGGTCCTGCCTGTCCCATCCTAGCTTGCAGTAGCTAACAGTGAACGACTGCACCTGAGGCTTTCAGTTTCTGCCTCTACCTCAAGTGTTTCCTCTTCTCTGAGACTCGAGTTCTCAAGCTAATGCTTGCATATCTACTCAGTGTCCACTTCAGGTAGAATTTTAGATCAGGTGCCCTAGACTTCTCTAATATCCTCATTTTACAGATGAGGAAAGTGAGCTTCAGAGAGGTAAAGGATGGGTCCTAAGAACTCAGGCTGCAAGAAAAGGGTAGAGACCTTTGACACTCAAGTGCACATTCCCTTACTATGTTGGGAATTTTCAGTAAAATCTGGCTTTTCTTCAATATAGATCATATCTCACAATAACAAGTTCTAGCGGACTACTAGATGGCCAGAGCACAATCAGTATAATAAATATTTATTTAGGTTACTGGGAAATGACTTTCTTAAGAAAAAAATGTTCTTTTAACAGTGTATGTCATATTTCATTATAATTCTGATACTGTAATATGCTAGATTTTTCTTTCTGACTTTTGCTTCCATCTACACAACTGTCCTTACAAATTCCACTAACACACGACATAAAGACACCCCACATCTGAATATACGCTCTCCTTTTGCCCTTAAAAAAAAAAAATTCTTGACTCAAATGAACGTATCTCAGTTGATGGGGCAATAATAGGCTATGTGTTAAAATACTTCACAATAACTCGTTAATTTTCATACAAGTTGATCTTGAAATAATGTCCTAAAAGCATGCCATCATTTGAGGTAGTTTATTATTTTGTACTGGTTCTGGGAAATAGGTAATTAAAGCTTCATTACTCACTAAGGAACTCACTTATCTGAGATGTCACTATGGATCCAGGACCCATGTCCCTGTGCTAAGGACTCAAGTGACCTGGATATGATGAGGAAAATTCCTGAGGTCCAGCTCTCTCAAGCTAGAGCTGCAGGGGTGGGTGGGGGTCCACCACAGGGCGTTGCATTCCACCTTCAGAGCTTCCAAGACAATAGGTCTGGGGAAGCCCCAGCTGTCTGCATTTCTAACAAGGTTCTTCTGGTTCAAGAACCACATTTAGAGAGGGCTGCCAACAGGAGCTGGCAGAAACTCCCAGATTCCTTCAGAGCCAACTCTTGATCTTGTAGCCTTCTACCAAGTAGAGATGTTATTGCTAACTACCTTCCCCTGCTTCTGCCCTGAACCAAAATTCTCTAAGATGAGGCTCCTAAAGCACAGCAAGTAGTAACCCCAGTCAGACAAATGTGTGTGAAAAACAGACCTGCGCCAGCCATGTGATAGATACTGCACAGTTTCAAGCCTTAGTGCTTTGCAGCAATCAGACAGGCTTTATATGTCCTGTAAGTAATTTGAGTGTGAGGGATGGTTTCATACTCCTGTGTAGTATCAATCTGTAAGAAGTGTGATGATATTTTCGATCAACCTGCACTGCCCTTGAGCATGGTTTCACTGTAATTCAGGGGTCCTTAGCACAAGCTAAGATTGTGTTGCTTCCTCTAGAAGCTGCCTTTAGTGGCGCCTGGGTGGCTCAGTGGGTTAAAGCCTCTGCTTTCGGCTCAGGTCATGGTCCCAGAGTCCTGGGATCGAGCCCCACATCGGGCTCTCTACTCTGTGGGGAGCCTGCTTCCTCTTCTCTCTCTGCCTGCGTCTCTGCCTACTTGTGATCTCTGTCAAATAAATAAATAAATAAAATCTTTAGAAGCCGCCTTTAACCTCATGTATTATTGCTGATTTTAGTGTATTGATATTGTCGATCCTCCTTATTTGGGGATGCCATATTTGTGAACTTGCCTATTTGCTAAAATTTATCTGTAATTCCCAAATCAACAGTCAAGGTGCCTCCCTGGTAACAAATCTGCATTGCCTGCGGTGTGTGTTCTGAGCTGACATCCAACAGGGTGAGGCTCTGCCTTCTTGTTTCGGTTCTCATAGTGTAAAAGTGTCCCTGAGGCAGTCCACTTAGTGCCATGTTTTTCACGTTTTTGTGCTTTTGTTGTAGTTGTTAATTCTATTGCTTAAGATGGTCCCCAAGCATAGTACTGAAGTGCTGTGCAGTGTTCCTAAGGGCAAGAGGCTGTAGAGTGTCTTACAGAGAAGTATGTGTCAACCTAATTTATTTCAGCAGGAGATACAGCGTTGACCAAGAGTCCAATGCTGATGAATAGGTGATATATAGCTTAAAATAGGCGTCTTTAGGGGTGCCTGGGTGGCTCCGTTGGTTGAGCATCTGCCTTTGGCTTAGGTCATGGTCTCAGGATCCTGGAACCAACCTCCATGCTGGGCTCCCTGCTCAGCCAGGGGCCTGCTTCTCCTTCTCCCTCTGCGACTCCCTGGCTTATGCTCTCAGGTGTTTTTTCTCTCTCTCTCTAATAAATAAATAAAATCTACAATAAAGAAATAAGTGTCTTTAAACCAAAACACACATAAAACAGGTTATGTATTGACCAGCTGACAAAATTGTCATGACCAGAGGCTTGCAGGGACCTAACCTTGCCTTTCCTTTAGAAGCAACAATTAAGTATTCATTAATCCAGTGTTTGCAGCAACTGTACAGAACGTG
>NW_026743912.1:0-3185 GCF_022355385.1 Mustela nigripes
TGGGCGGGGCCTCATGGGCCACACTGGTTTCAACTACACTGAACGTTTGACAACATGCCAAACAAAAGGTTTCTTGCCATGGGGAAAGAGTTCTGATTTCTGCATCAATTTCAAACCCGGGCCGTGATTTGAGATAAGGTCTAGGTTCTGAAGCCTGAAAACCGAGGTTGAGAAGAGATGACGACCTAAGGGCATGATGGGTCCGATGTGATCCATGTGAAGCCAGCTGTCTGGGTGCGGCCAGGAGGTGCAGGCTCAGGCTGTGTCAGAAAGGGCATTAGTGCCCAGGTCAGGCTATATATTTGGGGTACAGCCGAATGGCGTGCAGGTTGATCCACATTTGGGGTTTCTGGGTAGCCCCAGATGGCAATGTTTTTCTTTGGAGGGCAGGCAGAGTGCTGCATTGTAGTTATGGATTTCCAAACTGGAGAGCTTGTGGGCCAGAACTATGAGGACGGAAGTCTGAGAACACAAGCTAGGCCTAGGTTTCTGGGTATTATATGGCAGGCACAATCTACAGACCTGAATCGAGATCTCGTGCATCTGAAGTCAGGGCGAGGATCAGAAGATCGCTCAGGTTGGACAGTCTGTCCCTGATGCATTCTTCTTGAAGGGGGGGGGATCACGAGGCCATGGGGGTTTTCCCAAGATGGGAGTTCTGAGAAGCTCCCAACTGGAAAGATGCTTCTGCAGGACAATTGAGACCTGTTGGATGGCTCCAGGACAACGATTCTGAGCAGGGTTCTAAGGATGGATTGCTGGGTAGGCCACCTCCCATCCATAGTCTCCACGCTACAAGACAGTTTAGATCTGCTGGATCTTGGAGAGCAACCGAGG
This sequence comes from Mustela nigripes, assembly GCF_022355385.1. Taxonomy (NCBI): domain Eukaryota; kingdom Metazoa; phylum Chordata; class Mammalia; order Carnivora; family Mustelidae; genus Mustela; species Mustela nigripes. Next base: position 838 of record NW_026743912.1, read on the forward strand.
AGGCTGTGTTGAAATGGACTCTCCCGTGGATGTGTCCTAATATGATTTTGTGTCTATGGAGACCTTGGAATGAAGCGGTGGCACTGGGGCCCTGAAGGGTTCTCCTAAAGAGAGGCTTTCACACAGCTCCATAGTGCATGTTTCCCATGTGTGGATGAGATTTGTTCTGATGGGTGAGTCAAAAACAGCCATATGCTGTTACTGAAATCCAGGCCTCTGAGGAGAGATGCCTGGAAACCAAAGCAATGGATCCGATAGGTGCCTAGGGGCCTGTTGGTACCTTTTTACCTCTGGGGACATCAGTCTGAGGTTCTGAGTGCAGGTAGGTGCACAGATGGGACCAGATTGCCCCTGTTTGTCCTGGGATGCCACAAATATTTGGATGGCCTCAGGGACTTTGGAGGTTTATCCTCTTAGTAGGGTTGTGGCCATTGGAATGGGCACATCTAATTCCCGTGGAGAGGGCAAGCACAGTCGTCAGGTTTGGCTCCAGGGGCCTGAACCTGTAGGGTGTGTAGGCCAGTGTTGTTTGGACAGTTGTCTGAAAACACCAACTCGGTTTATGTTTCGGGTCATGGGTATGGCAGGACTGATCTACAGACCATGAGGAGAACTCTTCGGCATATGAAAAAAGGGCGAGTGTGAGGCTCTTGCTCAAGTTTTTGTCTCTGGATATCGTGTCACTCATTGTCGTGAAATATCCGGGTGACTTCATGGGAAATGGACGAGTCTTACTCTCTGGGGGTTTGACCCCGTCGAAAGAGTTTGGGGTCATTCTGTGGGATGGAAGAGGTCCGTTGTTCTAGTGTTGTTTATTTGTTTTTTTTTTTTTTTTTTTTCAACCTCAGGTGTCCCACCAAATGAGGGATTCCAGAGTAGAGCCCTGAGGAGGGGCGACTGGACAACCAGAATTCTGGTTAAATTTGGGGCCTAGGAGCATGAAAAGCCCATTATGACATATTATGGTCCAGCCACTGAGAGGACGTACTAGAGGACAGGCATCACGCTGAGGGTCACAATGCGTGTTTATGCCCTCGTCGCACTCAAGAATGGGCTGGGCCTTAGGGTGAATGCTGGTTTCCCCTACACTGAACTTTGGTCAACATGCCAACCACAAGGTTTCTTGACATGGGTAAGAAGGGTTCTGATTTCTGCATCAGAGTCACCCCTGGGCAGTGATTGGAGATAAGGTCTAGGTTCTGAAGCCTGAAAACTGAGGTAGGGAAGAGATGATGACCTAAGGCCATGGCGGGTCTGATGAGCTCAGTGTGCGGTCAGCTGTCTGGGAGTTGGTCACGAGGTCCGGGCTCAGGTTGTGAGACAGTGCATTAGGGCCTAGGTTAGACTATATATTTTGGGTGCATTCGAGTGCCGTGTAGGTTCTTATCTGAAGAACTCTTCAGGATATGAAGAATGAGCGAGTGTGAGGCGCATGCTCAGGCTTTTGTCTCTGGATTTTGTATCAGCGATGGCCGTGGAATGTTGGGGTGGCCTCATGGGCCATGGACGAATCTTGCTCTCAGTGGATTTGGCCCGATCCCAATTGCTTTTCGTCAATCTGTGGGATGGGAGGACTCCTTTCAGGTTTGTTACCTCAGTGTCCCACCAAAAGTGGAATTCCAAAGCAGAGCCCAGGGGAAGAGTGAAGGGACAACCCGAACAATGGTTAAAAATTGGGGCCTAGGAGCATGGCAAGCCCAATATGCTGTCTCTCCATCCAGCCACTGAGAGGCCTTACCTGAGGACTGGGCTCAGGCTCAGGGTCACAATGTGTGTTTGTGTCCAATGTGGCCCGCAAGCATGGGGGGGCCTCTTGGGCCACACTGGTTTCAACTACACTGAACCTTGGTCAACATGCCAAACACAAGGTTTCTTGCCATGGGGAAAGAGTTCTGATTTCTGCATCATTTTCAAACCCGGGCCGTGATTGGAGATAAGGTCTAGGTTCTGAAGTCTGAAAACCGAGGTTGAGAAGAGATGAGCACCTAAGGCCATGGCGGGTCCGATGTGCTCAGTGTGAGTCCAGCTGTGTTGGTGGGGCCAGGAAGTCCAGGCTCAGGCTGTGTCAGAAACGGCATTATTGCCCTGGGCAGCCTATATATTTGGGGTACAACCGAATGGCGTGCAGGTTTATCCTCATTTGGGGTTTCTGGCTAGCCCGAGAGGGCAATGTTTTTCTTCTGGATGGCAGGCAGAGTGCTGCATTGTAGTTCTGGATTGCCAAAATGGAGGGCTTGTGGGCCAGTAGTCTGAGTACGGAAGTCTGAGAACCCAAGCTAGGCCTAGGTTTCTGGGTGAGGATATGGCAGGCACAGTCTACAGACCTGAATCGAGATCTCGTGCATCTG
>NW_026743913.1:0-3185 GCF_022355385.1 Mustela nigripes
TCTCCGCCGGTCCTACCTTTCAGAAAGTGGTTGTTTTTCTGTTTCCAGAATTGCTGTTCTTCTTCTCTTCGATCTGCCGATGGATTTTCAGGTGTTTGCAATCTTTAGATAAGCTATCTAGCTGATCTCCGGCTAGCTGAAGTAGTCTCAGCCTGCTACTTCTCTGCCATCTTGACTCCTCCTCCTGACAGTCTTTGTTTTCAAGTCTGTTTTGTCTGAGGGTGCCTGGGTGGTTCAGTTGATTGAGCATCTGAATCTTGATTTTGGTTCAGGTCAGGATCTTATTAGGATTGTGAGATCAAACCCCACATCAAATTCTGTGCTGAGTGTGGAGTCTGCTTAAGACTCCCTCTCTGGCCCTCTCTGCCCCTGCCCCCTCTCCTTTTCTCTTTCCCCTTATAAAAAGTAAAGTAAAATCTTTAAAAAAGGACAAAAATATAAAGTAGGCTTTGTCTGACATAAGTATTGCTACTCAGTCTTCTTTTTTTCACTTCCATTTGCATGGTATTTTTCTATCCCTTCACTTTTCAGTGTCTATGTGTCTTTAGGTCTGAGGTGAGTCTATTATAGGCAGCATATAAATTGGTCTTGCTTTTTTAATTTTTTTAATCTGTTCTACCACACTATGTCTTTTCATTGTAGAATTTAGGTCATTTATATTTAAAGTAATTATTGAAAGGTATGTACTTACTGCAATTTTGTTATTTGTTTCCTGGTTGTTTTTGTAGTTCTTCTCTGTTCTTTTCTTTTTCTCTTGCTCTCTTTTGCAGTGACTGATGGTTTCTGTAAAGTTATGTTCAGTTTTTTTTTCCTCTTTATTTTCTGTGTATCTATTACAGGTTTTGGGTTTATGGTTATCATAAAGTTCAAATATAAAATCCCAAGTATATAGCAGTGTATACTAAGTTGATGGTCATTTAAGTTCAAACACATTCTTTAAAAACTTTTTTCTTTTTTTTATTTTTTACTCCTTCCTCCCTCTTCCACATTTTATGCATATGCTGTTATATTTTATTATGTCTTAATTGTGTCTATTTCTTTTTTAATTATTATGTTCAATTAGCCATTTCTTATCCATTTAATAGTGGAAATACTCATTTTTTTTACTTAAAGAAATCCCTTTAACAATTCTAATAAGGCTAGTTTAGTGGTGCTAAACTCCTTTAACTTTTGTTTGTCTGTAAAATTATCTTCTTTGAATCTGAATAATAACCTTGCCAGGTAGAATATTCTTGGTTATAGTTTTTTTTTCCAGCACTTTGAATAAATCATGCCAGTGACTCTAATTTGGATAAGGTCCTGCTGAGAGTATTGTGGCCTCAAGTGTCCTTGATCTGGCTTGTGGGGCAGTGGCCCATGCCAGAAAGTGTGAGCTGAGGAAACTTGGGGCTGCTACCAATACCCCTCCACCAAACACTTGGTAACTGAAGTGGTGTTGTACCTTAGAGAAAATTATGCTGTTGTTCTCACCCTCAGAATCAGAGCCATGACTCAGAGATTTTGCCCTATTGATTCTTGCTCTTATACTTATTATTTACATCACTATTGTTAGCTATTTTCTTTTCCAGTTTTTTAAGTGAAGGCTTGGGACATTAAGGTTAATCTTTCCTGACATAGCCATCTAGTGTAACAAGTTTTCCTCTTAGCACTGCTTTATATCATATTTTTATTTTGTTCAATTGAAAAAGTTTTGCATTTTCTTTTGTGTTCTTCTTTGACTTGTGATTTATTTAGGACTTTATTTCTTAGGTTTCACGTACATTGAGATTTTCAAGGTATATTTCTATTTTTAATTTCTAATTTTATTCCACTGGGGCCAGAGAACATACTTTTTATGTTATAAGTTCTTGTTATCTTTTTATGACAAAGAATATGGTCTGTTTTGGTAAATGTGGTATGAATACTTGAAATTTGAACATTCTTTTTTTAAGATTTTTATTTATTTGACAGAGAGAAAGTACATATAGTTGAAAAGTATGTGTATTCTCCTTTTTTTGGTTGGACTGTTCTATAAATGCCAATCAAGTCAAGTCAGTTGATAGTGTAGTTCTTGTTTCTGTTGCCTTACCTATTTTCTACCTACTGTTATATTGCTTATATTGCTTATTGAGGACTGTTGGAATCACGATAATTAGAGATAACCTTTTTCTCATTTCAGTTCTCAATCTTTGCTTCATATGTTTAGATGTTCTGTGATTAGGTGCAAAAATATTTAGGATTGTTATGTACTCTTAATGAATTGACCCCTTCATTATGAAATGGCCCTCTTTATTTCTAGCAATATTTTTTGCTTTAATATATCTTTTTTCTGATATTAAAATAGCCATTGCAACCTTCTTTTGATTAGTGTTGGCATGGTGCACCATTTTCCATCCTTTTATTTTATTTATTTATTTATTTAGAAATAAACACTTTTTTATTAACATATAATGTATTATTTGCCCCAGCAGTACAGGTCTGTGAATCATCAGGCTTACACACTTCACAGCTCTCATACCCTCCCCCATGTCCATAACCCAACTACCCTCTCCATACCTGACCTCTGGCAACCCTCAGTTTGTTTTGTAACATAAAGCATATGGTTTGTCTCCCTCCTGATCCAATCTCGTTTCATTGTTTTTCTTCCCTACCTCCCAAAGCCCCCACTTTGCCTCTCAAATTCCTTACATCAGGGAGATGATATGATAATTATCTTTCTCTGATTGACTTATTGACTTATTACCAGGGAGATGATATGATAATTATCTTTCTCTGATTGACTTATTTCACTCAGCATAATGCCCTCTAATTCCATTCACGTCATTGCGAATGGCAAGATTTTGTTTCTTTTGATTGCTGCACAGTATTCTATTATAGATATATATACCACATCTTTATCTATTCATCGGTTGATGGACATTATCCTTTTATTTTTAACTTATTTACAGCTTTATATTTAAGGTGGGTTTCTCTCAGTAGGTAATTTTGTATCTTGCTTTAAAAAAAAAAGCCAATTTCACTATCTCTGCCTTTTATTTTATTTTTTTTTAATTTTTTATTTTTTATAAACATATATTTTTATCCCAGGGGTACAGGTCTGTGAATCGCCAGGTTTACACACTTCACAGCACTCACCAAAGCACATACCCTCCCCAATGTCCATAATCCCACCCCCTTCTCCCAAACCCCCTCCCCCCGGCAACCCT
>NW_026743914.1:0-3184 GCF_022355385.1 Mustela nigripes
TGAATTAAGAAAATAATATGAGAAACGAGTCCAAAGAGGGGAAAAAATGTTATTTGGGTAGAATGTGGACAATAAGAACAGAAAGGCTTACCTCACAAGGTGAAATTTGAGATAGAAATTAAGAGAGATCTGCAGACAGATAAGGTGAGGGAGAACATGCATGTGGAGAACATACGTATAGTTTGAGTAGAGGTTTGGAGATGTGGATAATATTTAGGAATAAGCATTTCATTCAATAGGACTGGAGTGAGTATCAGAGAGGAAGAGAAAATAAGGCAGAGAAGTGAGGTGGTAGCATATATAGTGTTTTTTAGTTTGCACCTGTAATACCAGTGCCAGGTATGGTACTATATATACCCTACCTCCAAACATTTCAAAAGATCTAGAAGGTAGTCCCACATTATTATTCCTATTGTTGTACAGAGAAAAGAAAGTAATGTTTGGAAACATCAAATAGCTAGAAAGTGGCAGAGCTAAGAATAGAAACAAAGTCTGTCTGCCCTAAAGTCTTTCCTTGTGTCACACCTACTCCTGGGAGCAATTAAGAGAAATATCAGAATTTTGATAAAGTTGTAGGGCAGCATGTGTCCAAGGGAACAGAACTTTTACTCAGGAAAAAATGCATGGTGTCCCATGCCACCTGTGATGTTAGTAAGGAGAAATCTAGGTGAGAGAAAATACAGGTTCTCAATTAGAACGATGACAACAAAAATGGAAAGAAAGAGTCTGTTCTAGAGATCACAAAGATAGAACCTGAAGACTTGGCTAATGAAGGGATGTGGGAATTCTGAGAGGAGGAAGGGGACTAGTCAAGAATGAAACTGTGGTTTTGCGACCAGAATCTAAGGAAATCTGTGGCAAAGGAAACAAGGGCAGGAGGTGGTTGGCAAAGGGAAGGAGAAAAATAAACTAGGATGCCTGAAAGCATGCCTCTAATGTGAGCCAGATGGGAAACCCAGCCATATACCGACATTTCAAAAGAAATCAAAACAGAGTTCAGGAAGCATTTTGATCACCTTGCCTCTAATCACTGCTTAACCCAGGTGCTCTCCACATACATAAAAATATTGGAAAGAAAATGACAGGTGCCTGGCTGGCTCAGTTGGTAGAGCACGGAACCCCTGACCTCGGAGTTGTGAATTCAAGCCCCACGCTTGGTGTAGAGATTACTTCAAATATATATAACAGGAAATGAGACAAGAGGATTAACAGTGATAACTGAGTCTCTTAAAATATTTCATCGTACTGACATCGTACTGACAACTATGATGTACTTTATGTGCTTTAATGGGGAAAAAGGGAATAAAAACCCTACTAGCTAAAAATCTCAATTATGTCACAAAAGCAAAAGAACAATTTTTAAAGCCTCACCAAAATTAGTTTATTAATTACAGTTTATTTTATTAAAGACTTTATTTATGAATATGGATTTTTTAAATTTCTTATTTTTTATAAACATATATTTTTATCCCCAGGGGTACAGGTCTGTGAATCGCCAGGTTTAAACACTTCACAGCACTCACCAGGGCACACACCCTCCCCATTGTCCATAACCCCACCCCCATTCTCCCAACCCTCCCCCCCCCCCAGCAACCCTCAGTTTCTTTTGTGAGATTAAGAGTCACTTATGGTTTGTCTCCCTCCCAATCCCATCTTGTTTCATTTATTCTTCTCCTACCCCCTTAAGCCCCCATGTTGCATCTCCACTTCCTCATATCAGGGATATCATAAGACAGTTGTCTTTCTCTGCTTGACTTAATTCGCTAAGCATGATACGCTCTAGTTCCATCCACGTTGTCGCAAATGGCAAGATTACATTTCTTCTGATGGCTGCATAGTATTCCATTGTGTATATATACCACCTCTTCTTTATCCATTCATCTGTTGATGGACATCTAGGTTTTTTCCATACTTTCGCTACTGTGGACATTGCTGCTATAAACATTCGGGTTCATGTGCTCCTTCGGATCACTACGTTTGTATCTTTAGGTTAAATACCCAGTAGTGCAATTGCTGGGTCATAGGGCAGTTCTATTTTCAACATTTTGAGGAACCTCCATACTGTTTTCCAGAGTGGTTGCAGCAGCTTGCATTCCCACCAACAGTGTAGGAGGGTTCCCCTTTCTCCGCATCCTCGCCAACATCTGTCATTTCCTGACTTGTTAATTTTAGCCATTCTGACTGGTGTGAGGGGATATCTCATTGTGGTTTTGATTTGTATTTCTCTGATGCTGAGAGATATGGAGCACTTTTTCATGTGCCTGTTGGCCATCTGGATGTCTTCTTTGCAGAAATGTCTGTTCATGTCTTCTGCCCATTTCTTGATTGGATTATTTGTTCTTTGGGTATTGAGTTTGCTAAGTTCTTTATAGATTTTGGACACTAGTCCTTTATCTGATAGGTCGTTTGCAAATATCTTCTCCCATTCTGTCAGTTGACTTTTGGTTTTGTTAACTGTTTCCTTTGCTGTGCAAAAGCTTTTGATCTTGATGAAATCCCAATAGTTCATTTTTGCCCTTGCTTCCCTTGCCTTTGGCGATGTTCCCAAGAAGATGTTGCTGTGGCTGAGGTCGAAGAGGTTGCTGCCTGTGTTCTCCTCAAGGATTTTGATGGATTCCTTTCTCACATTGAGGTCCTTCATCCACTTTGAGTCTATTTTCGTGTGTGGTGTAAGGAAATGGTACAATTTCATTTTTCTGCATGTGGTTGTACAATTTTCCCAGCACCATTTATTGAAGAGGCTGTCTTTTTTCCACTGGACATTCTTTCCTGCTTTCATTAGTTGACCATAGAGTTGAGGATCTATTTCTGGGCTCTCTATTCTGTTCCATTGATCTATGTGTCTGTTCTTGTGCCAGTACCATGCTGTCTTGTTAATGACAGCTTTGTAATAGAGCTTGAAGTCCGGAATTGTGATGCCACCAACTTTGGCTTTCTTTTTCAACATTCCTTTGGCTATTTGAGGTCTTTTCTGGTTCCATATAAATTTAAGGGTTATTTGTTCCATTTCTTTGAAGAAGATGGATGGTACTTTGATAGGAACCGCATTAAATGTGTAGATTGCTTTAGGTAGCATGGACATTTTCACAATATTTATTCCTCCAATCCAGGAGCATGGAACATTTTTCCATTTCTTTGTGTCTTCCTCAATTTCTTTCATGAGTACTTTATAGTTTTCTGAGTT
>NW_026743915.1:0-3184 GCF_022355385.1 Mustela nigripes
GGACTCGATCCCAGGACCCTGAAATCATGACCTGAGCCGAAGGCAGCAGCTTAACCCACTGAGCCACCCAGGCACCCTGGTGTTCTTTTAAAATATCGTGATCTAACCCCCAGTGAGTGCATTCAACTGTATTTGATTGACAGCTGTTGTAGAATAGTTCAAATTGGGCTAATCTTCCAAATTAGAGAATGGTGAAATTTGATAAGAAACTTTCAGTCATTAAGTGAAGCAAAGCAAAAAGAAACTTCACCTGTGTCTTTTCTATTCCTCCAAAATGCAGTAGCTCTCTGTTGAATGTATAAAGTTTTATTAGACATAATTGAATATGTTTGAGCTTGAATTTAAAATCATTCACTGTAATAGAATCTCTATATTTTTAGAGTGATTTACAATGTTTCATGTAAGTAGTTCAGCAGTAACCCAGGCACTGTGTAAGGGAGGCTCAGCGAATATTTCTGAAGTTCTTCTCTGGCCCATCTGTCTGTATATATATATGATACCCTATATAGTCATCTACTCTACTATTTTTCAGAGTGAGAATGCATGAAACTTTCAGTGGGTTCTGTAGTTTCCATGAGTAGAGAGGTAGCAAGCATAATAATCGTCCCTCTTATTTCAGACCCCCAAAATACAGAATTCTATCTCACCCTTGCTAGAAATTAGCCTGGAGGTGAGCATAGACATCTTTTTTCTGAGACCCTTTCTGATCTAAAATCTCATTAATCTCCCTACTCTATTGAGCTAGAAGCATTTTATCAAGTACGGGGAAATGGTGGGTTATAGATGACAGGGAATGTAAGCTTTACCCAACTGAAACTTGCAATATTTTTTTTCTTCTTTTTCATCTGTAACTAGTCTTCTGCACTAAATAGCCAGAATTATTGTTTTCTTTTCTGTTTCCTTTATTGCCCTTCCCAATTTAGAGCAATTATTGGTAGTCACTGAGCAGAGATGACTTTGTGTGTCTTGTGGGAGTTCCTATAATAATCCACATGTCAGCTTGCCTATGTCAATATATAATCTTCAAAAATAAACAGTTAACTCATACTATATGCAATTAATTCAAAATGAATCAACAACATAAATATAAGGGCTAAAACCATAAAACTCTTAGAAGAAAACACAGTGTTAAATCTTCATGGCCTTAGATTTTGGCAATGGATTCTTAGATCTGACACCAAAAGCAATAAGAGAACATTAAGAGGGAAAAAATAGATAAATTGGATTTCACTGAAATTTTAAAAATTGTGCATGAAAAGATATTGTCAAAAAAGTGAAAAGATAACCTAGAGAATGGGAGAAAATATTTACAAATAATTTATCTGGTAAGAGTTTAATATCCAGTGTATATAAAGAATGCCCAAAACTCAAGAGAAAAGACAAAAACTGATTAAAAAATGGGCAAAGACTTGAATAGACATTTCTCCAAAGAATATTTACAAATGGGTCATAAACACATGAACAGATACTCAACATCACTAATCATTAGGGAAATACAAATCTTTTTTTTTTTTTAACATTTATTTGACAGACAGAGATCATAAGTAGGCAGAGAGGCTGGCAGAGAGAGGGAGAGGCAGGCTCCCTGCCCAACAGAGAGCCTGATGCGGGGCTCCATCCCAGGACCCTGGGATCATGACCTGAGCTGAAAGCAGAGGCTTTAACCCACTGAGACACCCAGGCACCCCAAATCTTAATGAGATACCACATCAACTTACTAGGATATACTACCATAACTTCAAGAAAATTGAAAAATAACCAGGGTTGGGGAAAGTGAAACTCTCCTCCATTGCTGATGACAATGTAAAATGGTGCAGTTTTCTGTGAGAGTCCGATAGTTCATCCAAAAGCTAGATACAGAATTATAAGACCCAGGAGTTATGCTCCTATGTATATACCTCACAACATTAAAAAGGAGTTCAAACAGATATTTGTATGCCAATGTCCATTGGAACATTATTCATGATAACTGAGGGGTGGAAACTACCCAAGTGTTTTTTTTTGTTTGTTTTTTTATTTGTTTGTTTGTTTAATTTTTTTTAAAGATTTTATTTATTTATTTGACAGAGAGAAATCACAAGTAGATGGATAGGCAGGCAGAGAGAGAGAGAGAGAGAGGGAAGCAGGCTCCCTGCCGAGCAGAGAGCCCAATGCGGGACTCGATCCCAGGACCCTGAGATCATGACCTGAGCCGAAGGCAGCGGCTTAACCCACTGAGCCACCCAGGCGCCCCCCCAAGTGTTTATTAACAGATGAAAAGATAAACAAAATACAGTGTGTACCTATGATGAAATACTATTAAGCCATACAAAGAAATAAAGTTCTGATACATGCTGCAGCATGGATGATCCTTAAAAATATTATGCTTAGTGACAAAGAGCAGATGGAGAAGGACAACTATTGTATGACTCCACTTAATGAAATATCGGGAATAAGCAAATTCATATACAGAAAAGTGGTCTAGGGTTTACCAGGGTGTAGAAGGACAGGACAATGGGGAGTTATAACTTGATTATATAATCTCTGTTTGGGGTGATAAAAAGGTTTTGGAAATAGATGGTGGTGATAGTTGCATAATATTGTGAATGTAACTAACACTGCTACATCATATACTTAAAAATGACTAAAATGGCAATAAATAAATAAATACATGGCTTTGTTCCCCTATACTAAATAGACAAGCCAAATATGGAAGATGAGTTTAAACATTAGTTTAAGGTTACTGAAAATTTATATTTATTCCCAGAAAGATAGAGTAGAAACAGCAGTGTTTCATAAGAACCGTGAGAAAAAATAAGTATTTCACCCTTTGTTTAGTACGTTTCCTGTTTGTAGAAGAGAATTCTTTAAAAGAGGGACAGAAGTTTTCTTAAGCCTTGTTGTCACTGACATCTGATTAAGACAACCCACATTAGAGGATATTTGGGTTGGTGAAGTTTTCCATTAACTTCATGTGAATTTTTCTACAGGAATTTTAAATAATACTTTTCCTTTAAAATTCTTATATATGCTTGTCTTAGTTACTAAATCTTGTAGTTTGTCACTATCAACAAAACATAAGAGCTCTCACTAAGGCAGGTCTTTAGTCAACTTGTCTTTCTTCTTATTTTTTCCTGTATGAAATTAGTAATAGGATCTACTAATACTTTTAAATAATTACTTTATTTCTGCTTGGATGACCACC
>NW_026743916.1:0-3184 GCF_022355385.1 Mustela nigripes
CTCCCCCGCCACTTCAAACCCCTCAGATTGTTTTTCAGAGTCCATAGTCTCTCATGATTCACCTCCCCTTCCAATTTACCCCAACTCTCTTCTCTTCTCTAACACCCCTTGTCCTCCATGATATTTGTTATGCCTCACAAGTAAGTGAAACCATATGATAATTGACTCTCTCTGGGATAAGTAATATTATTCTAAGGCACAAGCAGAAAAAAAGCCATAGAGGAAAAGATTGAGTTATTTGATCATATACATTTCATTCTATTTTATTTTTATTTTACTATTTTTAGTTTTGGTTTTTCAGTGTTCCAAGATTCATGGTTTATGCACCACACCCAGTGCTCCATGTAATATGTACCCTCCTTAATACCCACCACCAGGTTCACCCATCCCTTCACCCTTCCCTTCTAAAACCCTCAGTTTGTTTCTCAGATTCCACAGTCTCTTATGCTTCATCTCCCCCTCCAATTTCCCCCAATTCACTTATCCTTTATTCTCCTAATGCCCTTCATGTTATTTCTTATGCTCCACAAGTAAGTGAAAACATGATAATTGACCCTCTCTGCTTGACTTATTTCAGTCAGCATAATCTTAAAAACAAAAACAAAAACACACAAAAAACTTATGCATAGGGGCACCTGGGTGGTTCAGTCATTAAGCATCTGCCTTCTGCTCAGGTCATGATTCTGGGCTCCCAGGATTGAGGCCCACCTTGGACTTCCTGCTTGGCCAGGAGCCTGCTTCTCCCTCTCCCACTGCTTGTGTTCCATCTCTCACCGTGTCTCTCTCATCAAATAAATCTTTTAAAAAACCGTTATACATTAAAAAAAGAAAAAAAAAGAGAAAAACTTATGCATTTCAAACGACACCATAAATAAAAACAGATGACAGTTGACAAGAAATATGCAAATAAATATTGCAATAAATATAAATAAAATCTTTAAAAAAACAACTGAGGAAGAGATTTCCTTTTTATGGACTAGAATGAGGGCAGACATAAACCTTTTACTAGTGGGGGATGCCCTATGATGAGAGCATTACAAAGTGACATCAGTATAGGGGAAAGGGGGGCAAAGATATTGGGTCCTGGTGATATGGGTTGGACCCTTAGATACAGCCATGACTGAAGTCATTTATTCCTACATTTTTTCAGTGTATTTATTTAGAAAATATTTGTTGAGTGCCTATTACATTTCAAGCACTGCTTCAGGTATTGAGAAATTGAGATATTGCAGGAAACAAGACAGATGTGGTCCTTTATCCTTAGCTACATGAGTTAATAAATTCCTTTCTCTGCTTAAACTCAATCTGAGCTTTTTAAAATTTCTTTCACTTCAACTGAAAGAGTCCTTACTATTACAAGAATAGTAACAATAACTTCTAAGGGTATTTGTGTGGATTGAAATGCTGTAATATTTGTATATTAAGTGCTTAGCATAGCATCTGGCATGTACTAAGTGCCCAATAAATAATTTTGTGACTCCATATTGAATATCCTCAGGGACTTTTCTAAATGGATTATTCTATTTCACAATAATATACTAGCAAATCAAATACAATAATACACTGAAAGTATTATTCACCATGATTAAGTGGAATTTATTTCTGGGCTGAAGGAGTGGTTCAACATTCACAAATCAATAAATACGATATACCGCATTAATAAAAGAATGATCCTGGGGTGCTTGGGTGTCTCAGTCATTAAGAATCTGCCTTCAGCTCAGGTCCTGATCCTCCAGTCCTGAGATGTAGCCACACATGGGGCTCCCTGCTCAACAGGAAGCCTCTTTCTCCCTCTGCCTGCTGATCCTCCTACTTGTACTCTCTCTCTCTGCCAAATAAATATATAAATAAAATCTTTTAGAAAAAGAACCATATGATCCTGTCAATATATGCAGAAAAAAACATTTGACAAAATAGAGCATCTTTTTTTTTTTTATTTGTTTGTTTGCTTTGTAGGGTATAGGGTTCTTTTATTTTTATTTATTTTCAGTGTAACAGTATTCATTGTTTTTTCACTACATATTGACATACCACCTTACATCAGTTAGAATGGCCAAAATTAGCAAGACTACACTACAGTGCTCCATGCAATCCGTGCCCTCTCGAGTACCAACCACCTGGTTCCCCCAACCTCCCACCCCCTGCCCTTTCAAAACCTTCAGGTTGTTTTTCAGAGTCCATAGTCTCTCATGGTTCACCTCCCCTTTCAATTTCCCTCAACTCCCTTCTCCTCCCCATCTCCCCTTGTCCTCCATGTTATTTGTTATGGTTCACAAATAAGTGAAACCATATGATAATTGACTCTGCTTGTCTTATTTCACTCAGAATAATCTCTCCCAGTCCTGTCCATGTTGCTACAAAACTTGGGTATTCATCCTTTCTGATGGAGGCATAATATGTATATGGTCCATGTATATGGACCACATCTTCCTTATCCATTCATCCATCAAAGGGTACCTTGTTTCTTACCACAGCTTGGTGACTGTGGCCATTGCTGCTATAAACATTGAGGTACAGATGGCCCTTCTTTTCACTACAGCTGTATCTTCAAGGAAAATACCCAGTAGTGCAATGGCAGGGTCATAGGGAAGTTCTATTTTTAATTTCTTGAGGAACCTCCACACTGTTCTCCAAAGAGGCTGCACCAACTTGCATTCCCACCAACAGTGTAAGGGGGTTCAACTTTCTCTGCATCCTCTCCAACACATGTTCTTTCCTGTCTTGCTAATTTTGGCCATTCTAACTGATGTAAGGTGGTATGTCAATGTGGTTTTAATTTGAATCTCCCTGATGGCTAGTGATGATGAACATTTTTTCATGTATCTGATAGCCATTTGTATGTCCTCATTGGACAAGTGTCTGTTCATATCTTCTGCCCATTTTTTTTGATATGATTATTTGTTTTGTGTGTGTTGAGTTTGAGGAGTTCTTTATACATCCTGGATATCAACCTTTTGTTTGTACTGTCATTTGCAAATAACTTCCCCCTATTCCGTGGGTTGCCTCCTTGTTTTGTTGACTGTTTCCTTTGCTGTGCAGAACGTTTTGATCTTGATGAAGTCCAAAAAGCTCATCTTCACTTTTGTTTCCTTTGTCTTTGGAGACGTATCTTGAAAGAAGTTGCTGTGGCTGATATTGAAGAGGTTACTGCCTATGTTCTCCTATAGGATTCTGATGGATTCCT
>NW_026743917.1:0-3182 GCF_022355385.1 Mustela nigripes
GTACTATAAATGTATTTTCTCTCTCTTTTTTAAAGATTTTATGTATTTATTTGACAGGCAGAGATCACAAGTAGGCAGAGCGAGAGGAGGAAGCAGGCTCTCTGCTCAGCAGAGAGCCCAATGCGGGCTTGATTGATCCCAGGACCCTGGGATCATGACCAGAGCCAAAGGCAGAGGCTTAACCCACTGAGCCACCCAGGCGCCCTAAATGTATTTTCTCTTGTGATTTTCTTAACACTTCCTTTTCCCCAGCTTACTTTGTTTTAGGAATATAGCATATAATACATACAACATATGAAATATGTGCTAAATGACGGTATTATCAGTGAGGCTTTTCTGATCAACAGTAGGCTAATTGTCATTAAGTTCTCGGGGAATCAAAGCTGCATGGAGTTTTAACCACATGGAGGGTAATGTTAGCTCCACGGGGTAACAACTGTTTATTTTATCTACTGCTGAATACCTGTGCCCTACATCCACCACTATTTACAGAGTTAATAATAAGTAATTATTGAACAGGTGAATGAATGCTGGCATGCTTTTGGGCCCCGGCCCAGAAGTAAAACTCTGGAATGGGTTGATAATGATAAAAATCTAATGTTTTTCTTTCTATGACATAAGATGATGTAGTACACAGTGTTAAGCTTCTTTCTTTAGTCTAAGTACTTAATAAATAAGAACTTCTCTTATACCAAGAGGTTAGTATGTCAGGCAATGTCCTGAGCATATCACACACATATTCTCAATCATTATAAAAAAATTCTACAAAGTAGATAAAGTTAACCTGATGTTCCAATTTGAGGAAAACTGAGAATGAAATAAATTAAGTAATTTTTCAGGGTCACCAGTTCATCCTGTCTCATGATTATATAACCTCTCAAAAAGTCCGTGCTCTCTAGAGTTTCAACATTTTCTTTTTACTCTTGTAAGTTGGAATTAGCAGAAAATGAATTCTTACTCTAATCCTCAGAATATCAAAGGATCCAGACAGTTTTTAATTATTAGGAAAAACAACAGAATATGATTATTAAACAAATTAAATGTGTAAAATCATATGCTATACCTTAAATTACCTATTAAAAAAAACTGTCAAATATATATGAAGATACGGTAAAAAGACCAAGGCCTAAAATTTTTAAAAAAGAGAGCCCAGGTAAGCCGCAGGAGGTGTGTTCAGAATGAAAAAGTACACTCAAAGTCTGACTTAGACACAAATGGGAGATGATCAGAGAAGTCAAAGGTGACAACCAAATTAAGGACAGGAGGACTGATAATAAGGTAGAAGATAAAATGAAAAGATCCCATTAACAATTATTAAGAAAAACTGTAACATTCTCTAAGGAAAAAGTAGATGTACAGAATCCATATAAATTAAAAAGTAGGGCTCAACTAAGATTAAAAGGAGAGTGGCTAAGTAAATTGTGGTATGTCCTTGTAACAGAATATTGGCATATAGTGAAAAAAGAGAGCGACAAACCAAGAAACAGACACTTAACTACAGAGAACAAACTGATGGTTCCCATAGGGGAGCTCAGGGGGCGATGGGGGGAAACAGGTGATGGGGATGAAGGCAGGCACTTCTGAGGGGCACTGGGTGTTTTGGGGAACTGCTGAATCACATATTGTACAACTGAATCTAGTATTACACTCCATGTTAATTATACCAGAATTTAAAACTTAATAAAAAAATAAAATAATGCTAATGTATTTGGAAGTTGCTAAGAAAGTAAACCTTAAAGCTCATCACAAGAAAAAGAATTCTATAGCTGTGTGATGGGGATATTAACTAGTCTTACTGTGGTGAAAATTCCACAATATATATACAAGTATCAATTCTCATTACGTTGTGCACCTAAAACTAATATTATTTGTTACAGTTTCTTCTTAAAAAACAAAATAATGCTTATGAAAAAAATTTAATAATATCAGGAAATGATTATAATACAATGCCAAGTAAAACAGGAGAGTACACAAAAAAATTGCTTTCTGTTAACTCTGTTAACACATACATATATAAACATACACATACAAACACCTAAATATTTTATTTACAAGTTGGGGGAAAATACACATTAAAAATACGTCAAATGCTGAAACAGTCCGGGGTGGTGGGGATAGCAGTGATTGTTAATTATTTTTAAATTATACTTTCATACGTTTTCCCAAAATTTATGATGACCTTGAATTATTTTTATAACTGGGGGAAGAGGGAAAGAGGATTACTTTAAGAGCTTTAATTAGTACATGGATAAACTGGTGTTTGTTTTTCCCTGGAGGGGAAAAAGGAGATTAAATTAGGCTGTACCCTTACTTGTGCATCCCACTCCAAGTGTCACTGCCCTTAGGAAAACAGTTTTCACAGACAGTATCTTAAGCACTGAAAAACAAGAGCACCAGCCATCCAGGGGTTTGTAAAGCAGCATCATAGCCCCAGCTGCCATCTTGTAGTTTGGAAAGTGCAGTTACATTGAACCTCAGGTCATCCTCATGTTCACTCTGGAGAAGGCTTTCTATTGCCCTCACTTCACAGTGCATGGAAGGGAGCCGGGAGAATGGAGTGACCCCCCCAGGCCTGTGTGGACAGCGCACAGCAGGCCCAGACCTGCAGAACTCCAGCACGGCTGGCTCGGAGCCAGTTCTCTGCACTTTCCTTCCGCAGAAGGAAATACCAGACTAGATGGAGACCTGAAGCCGATGGGGTTGCCTTTATGGATGTTTTCTTTGAGACTCAGAGACATTCTGAGGAAGTCAACGTCAGTTTTTTTCTCAATTTAATCTTATTTGAATTTAAAATGTGTAAATTGTTGAAAATATTTTTCACTTAAATTTCATTTAAATACTCTAAATTTAACTCAATTTTTCCTGTTTTATCTTATTTACAGGCCTCATGAGTGAGTGAATGAAATTCTTCAGGAAGTAGTAATTATTGATGGACACCCTACATCTAGCTTATGCTTGAAATCCCAACCTATAAAGCCAGCTGTAGGGGGGAGGAGTCAAGATGGCGGAGAAGTAGCAAGCTGAGACTGCTTCAGCTAGCCGGAGATCAGCTAGATAGCTTATCTAAAGATTGCAAACACCTGAAAATCCATCCGCAGATCGAAGAGAAGAAGAACAGCAATTCTGGAAACAGAAAAACAACCACTTTCTGAAAGGTAGGACCGGCGGAGAAGTGAATCCAA
>NW_026743918.1:0-3181 GCF_022355385.1 Mustela nigripes
CTTGTGCATGGGAGCTATGTCAAAAGCTTAGGAGAATACTTCAGGGTTCCGGTGCCACCCCCCCATTTAAAGGCCCTCATGGACACAAACACACATTAGACCCATCCTCAGGAAAGTCCATTTCAACTCAGCCACCCCGGTTGGTCCCGCAGAGCCATCAGATCTAAACTCTCTTGTCGCTAGGAGACCATTGGAATGCGAGGCGGGATTCCCAGGCATCCGTCCTCGAACGTTGGTCTGGACTCATCCATATGGGATGTCCTGGAGCTGTACAACAGGTCTCAATTGTCGCGCAGAAGGAATCCTTGGAGGGAGCATCACACCACTCCAAATGTGGGAAAACCTCCACGGCCTTGAGATTTGGCTCCCTTCATGAAGGGGCTGTCATGAACAGAAAATCCAAGCTGAGCCATCGTCTGATCCTTGCTCTGACTTCAGATGCATGAGATATTGCTTCAGATGTTCAGGGGGTACATGCTGTGCCCTCGCCCTGAAACCCAAGTCTAGCTTGTGTTCTCAGACTTCCATCCTCACACTCCTGGTCCCGAAGCCCACAAGTTTGGCAATTCCGGACCATCATTGCAGCACTCTTCCTGCCCTCTAGAAAAAATATATTGCCTAATGAGCTGCCCAGGCTGCTGAAATGAGAATAAACCTAAAAGACACTCGAATGTACCCAAATTATAGAGTCTAACCTGCGCAGTAATGCACTGTCTGACACAACCTGAGCCGGGACCTCCTGAGAAACACCCAGACAGCTGACCGCACACTGAGCATATCAGAACCGCCATGGCCTTAGGTCATCATCTATTCCCTACCTCAGTTTTCAGGCTTCAGTACCTAGACCTTATCTCCAATCACTGCCCAGGGGTGACTGTGATGCAGAAATAAGAACTCCTGCTTACCCATGGCAAGAAACCTTTTGGTTGCCATGTTGTCCTACGTTCAGTGTAGGAGAAACCAGCATTCACCCTGAGGCCCCGCCCATTATTGAGTGCGACAGGGGCATAAAAACGCATTGTGAACCTCAGCGTGAGTCCTTTCCTCTAGTACGTCATCTCAGTGGCTGATACATTAGATGTCATAATGGGCTTGACATGTCCCTAGGCCCCAATTTTATCCAGATTTCTGGTTGTCCAGTCGCCCCTCCCCAGGGCTCTACTCTGGAATCCCTCATTTGGTGGGACACCTGAGGTTGAAAAACAAAACAAAACAAATCAACAACAACAAAAAACGGACTTCTTCCATCCCACAGAGTGAGCCCAAAATCCTAGGACGGGGCCAAACTCTTAGAGAGTAAGACTCGTACACTTCCCATAAAGTCACCCGGAAATTTCACGACCATGAGTGACACGATATCTAGAGACAAAAACTTGAGCAAGAGCCACACAATCGCCGTTTTTTCATATCCCAAAGAGTTCTCCTCATGGTCTGTAGATCAATCCTGCCATACCTATGACCCGATACATAAGCCGAGTTTGTGTTTTCAGACAACTGTCCAAACAGCCCTGGCCTACACACCCTACAGGCTCAGGCCCCAGGAGCCAAACATGATGACTGTGCTTGCCCTCTCCAAGGGAATTGTATGTGCCCACTCCAATGGCCACAACCCTACTAAGAGTATAAACCTCCAAAGTCCCTGAGGCCATCCCAATATTTGTGGCTTCCCAGGACAAACAGGGGCAATCTGGGCCCATCTCAGCGCCTACCGGCACTCAGACCCGTAGCCTGAGGTCCCCAGAGTTAAAAAGGAATGAACAGGCCCCTAGACAACTATCGGATCCATTGCTTTGGTTTCCAGGCATCACTCCTCATAGGCCTGCATTTCAATAACAGCATATGGCTGTTTCTTGACTCACCCATCAAAACAAATATCATCTACACATGGGAAACTTGCACGATGGAGCTGTGTGAAAGCCTCTCTTTAGGAGAACACTTCAGGGACCCAGGCTTCATCCCAAGGTCTCCATAGACACAAAATCATATTAGGACACATCCACGGGAGAGTCCATTTCAACTCAGCCTCCTTGGTTGCTACCCCAGATCCAGCAGATCTAACCTGTCTTATTGCTTGGAGACAATTGGAATGCGAGGTGGGCTACGCAGCCATCCATGCTAAGAACCCTGCTCGGAATCGTTGTCCTGGAGCCAAGCAACGGGTATCAATTGTCCTGCAGAAGAATCTTTGCAGTTGGGAGCTTCTCACAACTCCCATCCTGGGAAAACACCCAAGGCCTCGTGATCCACCCCCCCCTTCAAAAACGGGCCATTAGGGACAGAATGTCCAACTTGAGCGATCATCTGATCCTCGCCCTGACATCAGATGCACGAGATCTCGATTCAGGTCTGTAGATTGTACCTGCCATATCCTCACCCAGAAAACTAGGCCTAGCTTGGATTCTCTGACTTCCGTCCTCACACTACTGGCCCCAAAGCCCTCGAGTTTGGCAGTCCAGAACTACAATGCAGCATTCTGCCTGCCCTCCAGAAGAAAAACATTGCCCTCTGTGGCTACCCGGAATCCCCAAATGAGGATCAACCTGCATGCCATTTGGCTGTACCCCAAATATATAGGCTGACCTGGGCACTAATGCCCTTTCTAACACAGCCTGAGCCTGGAACTCCAGGCCCCACCCAGACAGCTGGCCGCACACTGAGCACATCGGACCCGCCATGGCCTTAGTTCATCATCTCTTCCCTACCTCAGGTTTCAGGCTTCAGAACCTAGACCTTATCTCCAATCAAGGCCCGGGTTTTAAAATGATGCAGAAATCAGAACTCTTTCTATGAAAAGAAAACTTGTGGTTGGCATGTTGTCCAAGGTTCAGTGTAGTTGAAACCAGTGTGGGCCATGAGGCCCCGCCCATGCTTGCGGGCCACATTGGTCACAAACACACATTGTGACCCTCAGCCTGAGCCCAGTCCTCAGGTAAGGCCTCTCAGTGGCTGGATGGAGAGACAGCATATTGGGCTTGCCATGCCTCAGGCCCCAATTTTAAACAATAGTTCGGGTTGTCCCTCCACTCTTCCCCAGGGTTCTGCTATGGAATTCCTCTTTTGGTCGGACACCTGAGGTAACAAACCTGAAAGGAGTCCTCCCATCCCACAGATTGAGGAAAAGCAATTGTGATCGGGCCATGTCCACAGAGAGCATGATTCGCCCATGGCCCATGAGGCCTCC
>NW_026743919.1:0-3181 GCF_022355385.1 Mustela nigripes
CTGCTGACCCTCCCCACCCTGCCAGGAGGCAGGCACCACTGAAAATCCCTGCAAGATTGCCTTGTTGGGAAGAGGGCAGTTTGGGTAGAGAGATGTTAGTACTGTGATCAGGCCATGACACCTTCCTAGAGCTTTGGCTGGTGGAATAAGAAGATTGATGACAGCTTGGCAGAACTCAAGGGAGGAGACTGTTAACTTGACAGAGGATCTAAAAGGATATTTCTGATCTCTTTCCTCCGTTTGACTTCTACTTGTTGCTTCTCAAGTCCCTCGATTTACTGTAGGTTTGGAGACCTGGCTTGTAGTCTTACTCTCCAGGCCCGCCCTTACTCTTCACTCCTCCACGTCTTCTCTCTATGAATATGTGCCTGAACACTCCAAATATCAATGGTCCAGATTGTAATCCATATTCTTCCTCCCCTCCACTTGCACCCAAACATTTGCTCCACTGTAGTCTCTGTTAACTTATACTTATTTTTCTATATCCTTTTCTTTATATGAACATACACCTTTCTCCTTATCTTTTTCTAATATACTCACTTGCACAGTTATCTGGCTGACAGATAGACATTCTTATTATTGAGAGAGAAAAAGCTATTTCACAAATGAAACAAAAGCAAAGAAAACCCCCCACTTGGCTTCTCTGAGCTTGTGCACACATAGGTGTGCAAATACTTCTTATACAGTCACAGGAGAGAGGATGGAACATGTAATAAATCATCATGGATGATCAAATATGTCTACACAAGGGTGTCACAGAAGTCATAATGCAGCCTTAAACTTAATTTTAGAAGCATAAAAGACACCAAGTTTTGAAAAATATAATTTACATGTTCAATTATTTGCAAGTCACTTACACTTCAATTGTGCATTTTCAAAGATAAATTTTTAATATTTCTTTTGTCACTCTTCCATAATCAATCAGAAGGTCAGAAACAGGGAAATTTTCAAGTGTTCTTTATAGTTCGCAAATAATATAAGGAAAATTAAAATAGTTCAACTTTGAAATGGGATCATTTGTAACTTTTAGCTTTGCACTTTCAGAAGTGCATGTTTCAGAAGTTCATGACTGCTATATGGCATTTGGGACATACATATTTACACAGGTTTGTATAACAGTTTATATATGTATATATATACAAACCTGTATATACCTAGGCCTATACACGTATTTCCTTTTCTCTCTCTATATATCTCAGATATAGTGAGGCTGTCCCCATGGATATGGACATATAAGAAGTTTATGTGCACCTGTGTGCCATTGAAGCCAAGAGAAGGATTATAATTGTTTTTGCTTTCATCTGCCTAGTTCTTTAATCTTCTTCCTGTGATAGTGTCTTCACTTTCTGGCCAAATATATGGGCAAGCAAGTCAGACTCGCCAAGTGAAGTCCTTACTTCAACACTTGGCTTACATAGTTTACCTAGGTGTAGAACCTGTGTTGGAACAGTCTGTACTGATAGCTTAGACAATTGAAACAGGAGCTAGAGACTGGGCAGTTTCCTGGTGAGTGATCTTTTGTCCGCAACCCAAATTAAAGTCTGTGAGCCTGCACTGCACTCCTTCAGTTCTTCTTTTTCGGATGACCTGGCCATTTCAGTTAGGACTTTAATATGCTAAGCATCTCCACCAACCCTTCAATAAATTCTTGTTTTGTTTGCATTAGCCTGAGTCATTTACTGTTGTTTGAAACCTAATGTCCCTTAATTTGGATGCAAATTAGCTTCAATATGATCATTTCTTCCATTTTATTTATGGAAACAGTATGGCCTAGAATGAAATAATATATTTCTCTGACTTTATACTGAAACAGTAAGGGATATACTTAAACTCAGTAGGTATACTATATCCTTGATTAATTAGGAAGGTGCAGGAAAAATGTTTGGGTGTATAAGCAAAAGATCAGACTTCAAAACAGTCAAACTGGATTTTATCTCTTACTGCCACTTAGCAAATTCACAGACGTTCTGAGTCAATGTTCTGTCTTAAAAATGGATTTCGTAATACTAAAGTAATCCTAGTGGGGAGGATAATGAGATGCGAGTAAAAACACATTACTTAGCCACTCAAAAGATTCATTTTTGGTATTTGCTTTCCTTACCTTTGATTATCAGTAGTTTGAGTAAGACATGTCTGGGTAGGATTTTTAAAAAATATTGTTTGAGATATGCTGAGCTTTTTAAAAAAGTTAATTATGATAAAACTCATCAGAGAAGTCCCATGTATACCCATCACCCCCTTTTCTTCAGCATAGTTATAGTTCATTCCCAAACAAAGGAAATTGACTGGAACAAAACAACTAAGCACATTGCAGACCTTACTCAGATGTTACTGTTTTTGTGTGTGCTTATATTTTGTCTTTTTATAATTCCATGCCATCTTATGCCCTGTATAGAATTATAATATACATATCACTGCAGTGACAATACAGAAACGTTCTGTCATCCCAAAGCACTTCTCTGAGGCTGGTCTTTATGGACACCATCCCCCCACCTCCCAATTGTCCCTTGCCCCAACTCCTGACCGCCACTTCTGTTCTCCATCTCTGTAGTGTTTTCATTTCACAAATTTTATGGAAATGTAATCATACTGTATGTCAACGTCTGAGACTGGCATTTTCCACTAAGCATAATTTTCTTAAGATCCAGCCAAATTGTTTGAATACACTGATACTTCATTACTTGATTGCTGAGGAGTATTCCATTTAACTCTGTAGAGCATTGCGACACATCCCATGTTCTAAAGTCCTTGGCCATTTATGACTAAAAAGCTGCTGTGACATTCGTGCAAAGGTTTTTATGTGGGTATCAGGTTGCTTCCTCCTAGTGTAATGCCTAAAGGTGTTACAGTATAAATATTAGTATAATGTGTTATACAAGTATTAGTATAATATATTAATATAATTATAAGTATAGATATAAGTATTTTTAAGCCATTTTAAGAGATATGCAGTAGTTATTTGTGGTTGTTTGAATTCGTGTTTTCTTGTGACTAAGGATGTTGACTATCTCTCTTCATGTAATTGACATTTGCAAATTGCCTTTTGTGAACTGTGTGTGTAGGTCTCTTACTTCTTTTTAAATTAGGTTGCTTTATTATTTGGAGAATGATTTGTATGTTTTAGGTATCAGTTACCTGTGGGTTATGTGGTTTGCAAATCTCTCTCTTCTGGTGGCTTGTC
>NW_026743920.1:0-3181 GCF_022355385.1 Mustela nigripes
TTATCGGATCCATTGGTTTGGCTTCCAGGCATCTCTCCTCAGAGGCCTGGCTTTCAATTACAGCATATGGCTGTTTCTTGACTCACCCATCAGAACAAATCTCATCTACACATGGGAAACTTGCGCGATGGAGCTGTGTGAAAGCACTCTTTAGGAGAACCCTTCAAGGTCCCAGTGCCACCGCTTCATTCCAAGTTCACCATAGACACAAAATCATATTAGAACACATCCACAGGAGAGTCCATTTCAACTCAGCTTCCTCGGTTGCTCCCCCAGATCCAGCAGATTTAACCTGTCTTGTTGCTTGGAGACAGTTGGAATGCGAGGTGGGCTACCCAGACATCCATCCTTAGAACCCTGCTCAGAATCCTCCTGGAGCCAATCAACAGGTCTCAATTGTCCTGCAAAAGAATCTTTGCAGTTGGGAGCTTCTCACAACTCCCATCGTGGGAAAACCACCATGGCCTCGTGATCCATCCCCCCTTCAAGAAGGGGCCATCAGGGACAGAATGTCTAACCTGAGGGATCGTCTGATCCTCGCCCTGACTCTAGATGCACGAGATCTCGATTCAAGTCTGTAGATTGTGCCTGCCATATCCTCACCCAGAAACCGAGGCCTAGCTTGGGTTCTCAGACTTCCGTCCGCAGACTAATGGCCCACAACGCCTCCAGTTTGGCAATCCAGAACTACATTGCAGCACTCTGCCTGCCCTCCAGAGGAAAAACATTGCCCTCTGGGCTACCCAGAAACCCCAAATGAGGATCAACCTGAACGCCATTCGGCTGTACCCCAAATATATAGGCTGACCTGGGCACCAATGCCCTTTCTGACACAGCTTGAGCCTGGACCTCCTGGCCCCACCCAGGCAGCTGGCCGCACACTGAGCACATCAGACCCGCCATGGCCTTAGGTAGTCATCTCTTCTCAACCTTGGTTTTCAGGCTTCAGAACCTAGACCTTATCTCAAATCACGGCCCGGGTGTGACTGTGATGCAGAAATCAGAACTCTTCCTTACCCATGGCAAGAACCTTGTGGTTGGCATGTTGTCCAACGTTCAGTGTAGGAAAAACCAGCATTCACCCATTCTTGAGTGCGACGAGGGATTAAACACGCATTGTGACCCTCAGCGTGAGTGCTGTCCTCTAGTACGTCCTCTCAATGGCTGGAACATTAGATGTCATAATGGGCTTGACATTTCCCTAGGCCCAAAATTTTTACCAGATTTCTGGTTGTCCAGTCGCCCCTCCCCAGGGCTATACTCTGGAATCCCCCATTTGTTGGGACACATGAGGTTGAAAAACAAAACAAAACAAATCAACGACAACAGAACAACGGACTTCTTCCATCCAAAAGAATGACCACAAACTCTTTGGATGGGGCCAAATCCCCAGAGAGTAAGACTCGTCCATTTCCCATGAAGTCACCCGGGAAATTTCACGACCATGAGTGACACGATATCCAGAGACAAAAACTTGAGTATGAGCCTAACACTCGCCCTTTTTTCATATCCCGAAGAGTTCGCCTCATGATCTGTCGATCAGTCCTGCCATATCTGTGACCCGAAACATAAGCCGAGTTTGTGTTTTCAGACAACTGTCCAAACAGCCCTGGCCTACACACCCTACAGGCTCTGGCCCCTTGAGCCAAACCTGACGACTGTGCCTGCTCTCTCCAAGGGAATTGTATGTGCCCATTCCAATGTCCACAACCATAGTAAGAGGATAAACCTCCAAAGTCCCTGAGGACATCCCAATATTTGTGCTTCCCAGGACAAAAAGGGGCAATCTGTGGCAATCTGAGCACCTACCTGCACTAGACCCGTCGACTGATGTCCCCAGAGATAAAAAGGAACGAACAGGCCCCTAGGCACCTATCAGATCCATTGCTTTGGTTTCCATGCATCTCTCCTCAGAGGCCTGGATTTCAATAACAGCATATGGCTGTTTCTTGACTCACCCATCAGGACAAATCTCATCTACACATGGGAAACTTGCACGATGGAGCTATGTAAAAGCCTCTCTTTAGGAGAACCCTTCAGGGCCCCATGCTTCATTCCAGGTCTCCATAGACACAAAATCATATTAGGACACATCCACGGGAGAGTCCATTTCAACTCAGCCTCCTCGGTTGCTCTCCCAGATCTGGCAGATCTAACCTGTCTTGTTGCTGGGAGACAATTGGAATGCGAGGTGGGCTACCCAGCCTTCCATCCTTAGAACCCTGCTCAGAATTGTTGTCCTGGAGCCAACCAACAGGTCTCAATTGTCCTGCAGAAGAATCTTTGCAGTTGGGAGCTTCTCACAATTCCGAAGGTGGGAAAACGCCCATGGCCCCGTTATCCACCCCCCCTTCAAGAAGGGGCCATCAGGGAAAGGATGTCCAACCTGAGTGCTCGTCTAATCCTCGCCCTGACTGCAGATGCACGAGATCTCGATTCAGGTCTGTAGATTGTGCCTGCCATATGCTCACCAAGAAACCTAGGCCTAGCTTGGGTTCTCAGACTTCCGTTCTCAGACTACTGGCCCAAAAGACCTCCAGTTTGGCAACCCAGAACTACAATGCAGCACTCTTCCTGCCCTCCAGAAGAAAAACATTGCCATCTGGGGCTAGCCAGAAACCGCAAATGAGGATCAACATGCACGCCATTCTGCTCTACAACAAATATATAAGCTGATCTGGGCACTAATGCCCTTTTTGACACAGCCTGAGCCTGGAACTCCTGGACCCACCCAGACAGCTGGCCGCACACTGAGCACATCGGACCCGTCATGGCCTTAGGTCGTCATCTCTTCTCAACCTCGGTTTTCAGGCTTCAGAACCTAGACCTTATCTCAAATCACGGCTCGGGTATGAAAATGATACAGAAATCAGAACTCTTTCCCCAGCGCAAGAAACCTTGTGGTTGGCATGTTGTCCAAGGTTCAGTGTCGTTGAAACCAGTGTGGCCCATGAGGCCCTGCCCATGCTTGCGGGCCACATTGGTCACAAACACACATTGTGACCCCTCAGCCTGAGGCCAGACCTCAGGTAAGGCCTTTCAGTGGCTTGATGGAGAGACAGCATATTGGGCCTGCCATGCCCCTAGGCCCTAATTTTTAACCATAGTTCGGATTGTCCCTTCACTCTTCCCCAGGGCTCTGCTTTGAATTCCTCTTTTGGTGGGACACCTGAGGTAACAA
>NW_026743921.1:0-3181 GCF_022355385.1 Mustela nigripes
ACTCTAGATCATATGCTCCATTGTGGCAGATATTTGTCTTATTCATCACACCCACAAAAAATTAGTACTAAATAGGTCTTTGTTGATTGACTGAATGAATTAAGTGTTCTGACACTAGCATAGCTGACCAAACCAGAGATAAAGGAGAAAATATGATTGCCAAATGGGTGAACCTGAGATAAAAAGACTCTTTTAGCTTAGTTAGTTTGATATACCCTCCGGATAACATTCCAATTTTGCATGGATTTTTGGAAAGCAAACAACTCCTCTCCTAAATAATAAATTTATTAATTGCCTTCCTTATGAGTCCTGACAGCAGTCAGCTTTGTGGGTTTCTAATTCCATTCCAAGAGGTTGAATATCTGTTTGATTTATGTAATAGGCAACAGTGTCATGAGGAAAGACTTGTAGGATAAAATTTCTTAAAGATGGGAACACAGATGGCTGCCTATGGACTGTGAGGTGTGTGTTAATCAAAATGCTCACAACCATAGGAAAGGTGCCCTGTGTTTTTGTTTTGTTTTGTTTTGCTTTACAAACAGATACCATTTCCCCTCCCGATGAAAATTTTCAAATTTACTTTGCTCTAACAACCACAAATACTTAGGACATTATGAACACAATAGTGGCATTCAAGGATAAAAATAAACAAAAATTTAAGTAAATGTTAAGTGTTTATCATTATTTCAGCCATGTTTTTCTATGCTTAACTGCTCAAAGAAACTACACAGTCTGGTTTCTAAATATTATACCAGGCTGTTAAACTAATGCAAAGGGTTTTATGGAATTTTCTAAAACACCATCTAGATTTTCTACATTGGCTGTCACTCCTGAAAATTCTCAGTTTATAAATGTGCATGCATTGAAACAGCATATATTTACTATAATGATTTTCACTGGTTATTTAACTGGTTTATAACTGTATTTTGATCCTTTTTAATTGTTCACTTTCTTCCATATTTCCCCCTTATTTCTACAAATGTCAATCCATCACATGTAATGTAAAGTGAAACAAAGAGGAACAGCTGTTAGTAGAAAGGATTACTAGGTGATTTGATGTTACTCTGTGAGATATTAAGTACTAGGCAAGGTATTTCCATATCATCATTTTAATATATTTCAGTATTACAGCATAGTTGTTATGCTTTAATTAAACCTTCATTAAGTCTTTATATATATATAACTCACAAGTCCGCCCTTCATGCCCCATTCAAAACCCACTCATTTTATGGAATAATTGTTTTATCTTCCCAGTACAATCTTCATTTAACTTATTGCTCTGGTGTGCTCTTTGGCACCACATATTTTAACTTATTGTTCTGGGTATACAAAAGGATAGGAATGGAATATTTTGTAATACGATATTTTGTCCTTTCTACACTACAGAGTCTGTGTAAGCATTCTTTGATCAGAGACCTAAGGAGGAGGTCCAAACTGAAGAAAAACAAACAGAAAAAAAGAAAATGTTCTCAGCCCTTTCTTGTAGTTTGATTTGCAGGAACCACAAAAGCAAAGACATTAAAATGTTTTTTTTCTTATTTTTTAAAATTAATTTTAAATTTTTTATTGGATTGTGCTCCCTTAAACTCATCTGAGACCATGAATAGAAAACCAAAGCAATCCACCAAACACTCTTTCATGATGTTGCCTTTAAACATGTTGCGTTTAAAAATTTTACACAGTAGTCTAATCTGTAGAATAGATGAACCTTGACTCAAAAGTGTCATCATAGACTGTGGTGACACTTGTCTTGCCACCCGCCCACTGTTCCTGCCATGGCAGGCTCTCCTGCTTCACGACCCTTTCCCGACAGCAAGGCCAATGGCTCCTTCTCTTCTCCCGGGGCGGCGTGCTGCACCTTCCCCAGACATGCTCCTGGGGAGCGCAGTGACAGACGTGTCCCTTTCCTTAAGGCTGTTTACACAGACACAACCACGCTTCTCTCTCAGGCAGAGGGGATGACCGGGCTAAGAGGATTCCGCTCCATACAGGTTTCTCCCACCATGCTTCGGAGACTATGTTCAGGCAAGCGGCATCAGCATCCCACAGAACCGACACTGATTTTCCAGCGAATTCTGTGCTTTCCCAGAGGGGATGCACATACCAAGAGGCTTTTTCTCTATGCGGGTTTCTACCACTGTGCTGTGAATCCTAGGTTAAGTCAAGCAGAAACAGCAGCCCACAGAACCGACTCTGATTTCTAGCACCTGCTATGCTTTCAGAGAGGCGTTGGGCTCAGCGCGAACCGTACTTCACCGCTGCTTCCTCAGCGAGGCTTTGGACGTTCGCTCTGTCACATCAGGAAAGAAGAACTGCGGGAGAGCTGGTGCCTCTTGGGCCTTGCGTTCCCGGGCTCCATGTTTGCACCCTGGGTTCACTCTGCCAGGCCAAACTAAGCAGACAGAGACACAACCCTGCAACAGCGTGCGTGGCCTAGGATTGCACTCTATGCACGCTACCATCTCCTGGTGTAGGCAACGCTTGGCCTTTTGCTCTGGCGCTCAGGAGGACACAGGGACTAGGCCAGTGCCTTCCCACAGGAGAGGAGAGGCGACAGGATCCCTGCACACCGCCCGTGCAACGGGATGGGGAGCTGTGGGGACTGTCCCCACTCCTTCCCCAGACACCTCGTGCCGCCGTGAAGGCTTCCACATCCTGGAGGAAGATGGCATCTGACTGCCCCTTCTATCAGGGAGCTACTTCTGCGAGTTCAGGGTAGGTGCCTGGTGGCAAGCACATGTCTGCACCAGGGAGAGGAGGCCAAGGAGCTGCTGTCCCCTTGGGCCCAGGGGCCCAGGACAGGCATGCCTTCTGCCCAGACTCCCTGAGAGTAAGGATGTGCCCCTGCCCTAGTCATCCCCTCGTGTCTCCTTAGCAGCCAGGCTTCCGTCTCAATGAACAGGGAGCGGGTGACACTTGTCTTGCCACTGGCCCGCTGTTCCTGACAGGGCAGGCTCTCCTGCTTCGTGACTGTGTCCTGACAACAAGGCCAACGGCTCCTTCTCTTCTCCCGGGGCAATGTGCTGCACCTTTCACAGACATGCTCCTGGGGAGTGCAGTGACAGACGTGTCCCTTTCCTTAAGGCTGTTTACACAGGTGCACCCACGCTTCTCTCTAGCAGAGGGGATGCCCAGGCAAAGAGGCTTTCGCTGTATGCGGGTTTTTCCCACCGTGAGACTG
>NW_026743922.1:0-3181 GCF_022355385.1 Mustela nigripes
GGTGAAACTTCCCTTCTCAGAGATCTTGAGGCTCCTCAGAAATGTAGTTTTCATTTTGGACGGAACATTCAGGATAAATATGATCTGTTCGAGTTCCTGGTTCTCTCATTAGGACTGTTTCTTAGGCTTCACTGGCACAAGAAAAGGGTTTTGATAGTCCAGGGTAAATCCTGACAGAAGCAAAGCACGGTATCTATGAAAAACTAACCACTCATAACAGAACAACAGATAAAAGGCCAGGCCGAGCTGACCCTGCAGGATAGGTAAGATTGGTCCGGCAACAGGAGTAGAGGGGAAGTGCCCATCTCCTGCTAGAAGAGCTAGAGAAGACCCCTTCCGGAGAGACCACCAGGTGAGGAGAGCAGTAGGTGCTGATGATGAAAAATATTTTAATCAGTAGAGAAGGTCAAAATGACAAAGTTCCAGGATCAGAGTAAACATATGGGATTAAAAAATGAAAATTTAAAAAAAAAAGATTTTATTGAAAGGACTTTTTTTTAAAGGACTTTAAACAAAAGTCCTTTTTAAGAGACAGTTGGCTGTTTAATCCAAAAGTACAACTCACTGAGAGAATCGCCGCATTATTTATTGGGGTAGAAAGGACCTGGAATGTAGAAAGATTCATTCTGCAGAGGAAAAAATAGAATCACTAACAGGCCTCATGCCTAGCACAGCCAGTGGCTAGAATCCATGCCTCATGAGACCCTGTGCTAGAAGGCCGCTAGAACCATCTCAACTATGTTAGTCTTTCTTGGAAGCCAACAAGTGTTCGCCCAGTTCAGAGCACGGTAACAATCAGTCACGTTATGTTATAATAATTGTCGATATCTTTAAAAAGCCTTGTCAAGTTCCTTTTTGAGTAATCTTCACCCCACCCTTAGAGAAATTTATCTGTGGTTCACCTCTTTGAAATACCTCATTGTTGTTCCACATTTACCATAGCCAAAAAAAAAAAAAAAAGCTTTTTATTAGCAAAGTGTTCAGAAGGGGGCTCCACTGTAAACAATGAGAGTTTTAAATGCCGGGACAGTTTTGTTGCAGAAACAGCTGAAAGCACTCAGGTCAGACAGAGGCAAGGGCTGGAGGTATTTTTAAAATTACAAAAACAGAACCAAATCAAACCAAAACAAAAATCAAAACCAATGGCCAAGATTTCAAAATTGCTACTAAAGGTATGACATTCTCCTAAGACATATGAGTGACTTGATCAATAAATGTATATATTTATATTTGAAGAAGGAACTATTTGATGCAGCAAATCCTCGTTGATTAAAAATTATCAGATATGGGGGCTCCTGGGTGGTTCAGTGGTTTAGGCCTCTGCCTTCGGCTCACGTCATAAATTCAGGGTCCTGGGATGGAGCCCCACATCGGGCTCTCTGCTCAGCGGGGAGCCTTCTCCCCCACCCTCTCTCTGCCTGACTCTCTACTTACTTGTTATCTGTCAAATGGTTAAATAAGATCTTTAAAAAAAGAATTACTAGGTGTGAAATACATTGAGGCTATGGGATGGAAAATGATTTCACCTGATCTGACTAGGAAGTGGTTGAAGCCTGAATTAAAGTGCTATAAAAAGTAAAGACCTGGGAAATATATGGGGAAAAAATCCCTAGAGAAACAGCAATAATAACTGGCTGCTCTTTATTGATCCAGATCCTGCGATAGGCAAAGAAGAGCTGGTTTTAGCCATAGGATGATCTCCGTTTGTCTTCATGATCTGGCATTTCCTGCAAGCCAGGCATGGGGCTCTGCATTAGAGCTGCAAATGCTGGGGGGCCCTCACTGTCCCTTTTCTCTTCTCAGGGGGACAACGGGCATGTCCATGGTGCAGTGTGACAGGTTTTACCATAGGGAGATAAAAGACTGCCAAGGGTATGTTGGAGCTGGGAAAAGCCACGTAGGAACAGATTTTAGGGGAAGTGATAGACAAGGGCAAAGCAA
The DNA here is from genome assembly GCF_022355385.1 of Mustela nigripes. Lineage (NCBI taxonomy): Eukaryota > Metazoa > Chordata > Mammalia > Carnivora > Mustelidae > Mustela > Mustela nigripes. The sequence goes on from NW_026743922.1 coordinate 1,942, forward strand.
AGAATGAGGATGAGTGTGTCAAGTTTCAAAGTGCCAGGAGGCAGCACAGTGCATTCGGGAAATTACAGCAATTCATGACACTGGACAGCTGATCTGGCATCATCACCTGGGGATGGAGGCTGAGCCCCGGGGTTAACACTGGGGGTGAGATGGTTTGTATACTATGCCGAGGAGGTGAGGTACTACACTGTGGGGGCACAGGGAGCTACCAGAGGATTTCAAATATCAGAATCGTAACCATAATAGAGTATTTAATTGCATCCTAGCTTTCACCAAGGGTAAGATGCACTATAGTTTATGTTCGACTAAGAAAGTGAAATGCTGTCAGTTAAAGTAGGATATGTCATCAAGTGCAAGGTGAGTGCCACCTTAAGAGATATTAGAATGGGGTGGGTGGACAAATCTTAGAACAAGTAAACTGTGGTACTAGAATAATTAAGAAAAGGCGAACACTTGGATCAACTAAAAAAGTGATTATTGCTTCCCGAGTGCCCCAAACTATATTAAGTCTTAGAACAAGAGACATTTTCATCTTGATGCCCCGCAGCTGTTAGACCCAAGGTACAGAGGGCAGTAGCCAACGGCCAGCAGGCCCCAAGAGCCATGTGCAGACTCTAAGAGCATCTGCTTTTGAGAGAGGAAACGGTTGAGAGTGGGCTTTCTGAGGTAGAGAATTACTCGCTGGGAAAGTAGGAAAATTGACACAGAATCGGAATTGATGCCCCTTCATGACAGAGTTGGTGAAACGTCCCTTCTCAGAGATCTTGAGGCTCCTCAGAAATGTATTTTTCATTTTGGACGGAACATTCAGGATAAATATGATCTGTTCGAGTTCCTGGTTCTCTCATTAGGACTGTTTCTTAGGCTTCACGGGCACAAGAAGGCAGCCAGAGTGACCTTTCAAAGACCTATCACTTCCTGGAATTTGTCTCCATAGAAATCTGCACTGATCTTCTTACAAATTCTCAGTCCTCCAAAGACATCCATAATCCTCCCATCCGTCTCTTCTTACCCTTCCAATTGACTGATGCCTGTTCTGCCCTGTCTTTCTGCCCTTCAACCACGCTGCCTCCCTCTTCCTGTGGAGACCCCTCATGGTGCCTGCCTCCAAGCACAGGTGATTCCCATTGATGGGAAGACCCTCTTCCTCTCCAATGTCTCCCCACTCCAGTTACTCCCACTTATTCGTGAGCTCACAAGCCCCATGGTACACACTCTCCATGCAGCCTGCTCTCTCTTT
>NW_026743923.1:0-3181 GCF_022355385.1 Mustela nigripes
CTTCTCACTGGGCTTTCCTTGTGATAATGAGGCTTTCTTTGCCTCAAAACCCATGTCTCAGACATTGGCTTGCTGGGCATTGGGTGCTCAACTAGTCTGAGTTTGGTAACACAATCAATAGGTCAAAGAGGAAATCAAAAGGGAAATAAAATAATGTTATCCAACAAGTGAAAATGAAAATATAATATATCAAATTTTGTGGGTTGCAGTAAAAGCAGTTCAGAGAGGAAGTTTAGAGCAATAAAAAATTGGGAAGATCTCAAATAAACAATCTACCTTTACACTTCAACAAACTAGAAAAAGAGGAACAAATTAAGCCCAAAGTTAACAAAAGGAAAGAAATACTAAAAATCAGAGCAGAAGTAAATGAAATAGAGACCTGAAAAACAATAGAAAGGATCAGTGAAACTAAAAGCTGGTTCTAGAAGAAGATGAACACAAACTGGCAAAAAGTTAGCTAGTCTAAGAAAAAAAAAAGAGACATAGTACTGAACGGTAACTCCGTTATTATATTATATAACCCATTATATATATTACATATATATGTTGTTATATATATTATATATATTATATAACCCATATAATAAAAAAATAAGAAATAAAAGAGGGTTATTACAGTCGATAGGACAGGAATATGTAGAATCATGAGAGACTATGAATAATTTCATACCAACAAATTATATATCTAAAGGAAATGGGTCCATTCCTAGAAACACACAACTTACCAAGACTGACTTAGGAAGATGTAGACAACCTGCACAGACCAGTCTAGTCATCTGAGAGGCACAGGTGGAGGCTGAAGGGCAGGAAGACAGGCATGTAGGTGAGGCACAGACACCAGAGAGCCTGGGGTTGTGGATCACATGGTGCCTACAGGCCCCCAAATTGCAACTGGCATACAAAGGAGCTCTTCTTATGGCTGTTCTCTGCCCGCTGATAACCAGATTAGCTCTGACCTGACTGAGTTCCAAGAGGCCCCTCAGCTGGCCTCTGTATTCATTGTGGAGCCCTGGGTACCAGGAGCTTTGGAACAGTTACAGTAAGATTCCAGAAAAATGGTGCCCCCACGCCACCACTATCCCTGCCAGAAAGACAGCTCTCCCTGTGGTCCTGCCTATTTGTCTCTTCCCCCAGAGCCCAGCTGGTGGAGGATGTGCCCTGGGACAATGTCCCTGCAGAGAAGGGCAGGGCTTTCTACTACTATCTGACTGAATAGGACAAGTACGGACTCTGATTTCACACCACTGTGAGGAACCCCAGCCCTCAAGACACTTATCCAGGTTCTGCCTCTCCTAGCATCTGGCACAGTCACCATGGAGGTTATCTGAATGGCAAAGTGCACTCCAAAGCCCCTGTTATTGAAGAAAACTTGTTAGAGGACAAAGAATTGTTGAAGCCATGCCATTCTTAGAAGCTATTCTTATGTTCGTCCTGATCTTCGTCCTGTGAACTCCCTGGAATTAACACTTATCTGATATTAATCAGAGCACCATGTGCTTCCTGACCAGCCTGCCAATGTGCCTGCCCTTTCACCAGCCATGAACACAGGGAAGCTCCTTACCTGATCTCACCGAACTTCACTTTCCCCTGGGACTTCCCATCCTCCAGGGCCCTGAGGAGACAGCATACCCCAGCCTGAGTGAGGCTATCAGTACCTCTAAATTAAGACACAGCATGATCCACCTCAGGATCAGTGGGAACCAGTGCCTGGACCAACCCTGGGCTTTGATGAGACAGGACTTTACTCCCTACTCAGCTACCCATCCTGTGGTCTTCCCTGAGCAATCCCAACCCCTAGGTTTCTTGGAGCATTCCCCCATCCCCATATTCAAGGCTCTGATAGCTATCCCTCACTATCAGCCTTCTCCCTACTCACTCAGTGCTCTGGTTCTCACATCCTCCAATTTGTCCCCCTCTGCTTCCTCTCCTGTGCTGGGTAACCCCCTTACCCAACTTCTCCCCCTAGAATCCCTTCCTGCCACTACCATGTGCCCCTTGAGGTTGCCAAGGGCCCAGCTGACACCTAAGAGCAGCTGCCCAAAATGTTTTTGACAACAATGTCACATGCATTGTCCTGCATCACTCAGGGTGTCCCGTGGATATCAGCACATTGTACACTGACCAGAGGCTGCCTCCATACCCATACAGCCCCCCAATTTGGTTCTGCCCACTCAGCCACCTACCCCAAAGCCTCTACAGCATCCAGCGATGTCCTCTCAGGCTTGCTCAAAGCACCTTCAGGTGGGCAGAACCTGGGCAGCCCACCACACTGTGGGACACTATACCCACCCAGTTCAATGGGCATGAGAAAGCATTTTACCATCAGCCAGTGAAGGACTTCAGCCCGGGAAACCTGTTTCTTCACAGCGTGCTCTTTAATGACTGCTTCTCTGACTTGTTTGTCCCCTGGCATGCACACACTCTGTCTCAGCAGCAGGAATGGTTTAGCATGGAAGCCCATCACGAACCTGGTATTGGACCCCCAGCTTTTCTGAGGGGCCTTTATTTTTAGGGGACAAGGGGTCAGTTAGTGGCCTTCAGGACCCTCGTGCCCTCAACCACCAGAGCTTGACCCTCTTTTCCTGCCAAGGCTCAGGGCCCAGCATCATCCTCGCAGGAGAGTCCTCCTCACATTATTGTAATGAGATTGTGGCAGCCCTGGCGGGAGTGCCTGGCAGATGCTGGCAAGGATGTGGAAAAAGGGGAACCCTCCTACACTTTTGATGGGAATGCAAGCTGGTGCAACCACTCTGGGACACAGCATGGAGGTTCCTAAAAAAGTTGAAAATAGAGCTACCTTATGACCTAGCAATTGCACAACTGGGTATTTACCCTAAGGATACAAACGTAGTGATCTGAAGGGGCACGTACACCCAAATGTTTAGAGGAGCAATGTCCCCAATAGCCAAACTATGGAAAGAACCTAGATGTCCATCAAGAGATGAATGGATCAAGAAGGTGTGGTATAGGAAAATCCATCGGCAGATCGAAGAGAAGAAGAACAGCAATTCTGGAAACAGAAAAACAACCACTTTCTGAAAGGTAGGACCAGCGGAGAAGTGAATCCAAAGCGACGGGAAGATAGACCCCGGGGGGAGGGGCCGGCTCCCGGCAAGCGGCGGAGCAACCGCGCACAAAATCAGGACTTTTAAAAGTCTGTTCCGCTGAGGGACATCGCTCC
>NW_026743924.1:0-3180 GCF_022355385.1 Mustela nigripes
TGTACCCCTGGGGATAAAAATATATGTTTATAAAAAATAAAAAATTATATTAAAAAAAAACATAAAAAAAAAAAAAAGAGTGAAACTATAAAGCATTGGAGATTCTTTGAACAAAGATAGTGATGTAGGGATCAGAACTGAAGCCAAGATCTCAATTTGAAAATATGACAGTGTTTTGTTTTGTTTTTCTTTGTTTAAGATTTTATTTATTTAGTTTTGAGAAAGAAAGAACGGGGGAGGGGATGAAGAGCAGAGGGAGAGGGAGACCAGCTGAGCTGAAGGCTGAGCACAAGGCTGAGCACTGAGCTGGTCATGAAGCTTGATCTCACAACCCTGAGATCATGACCTAAGGCAAAATTAAGAATCAGACACTTAGCCTCTTGAGCCACCCAGGCACTCCTATAAGGTGGTTTTTGACAATAAGAAATTATGAAGAGGAAGTGTATTAATTAATTAGGAGAATAATAGTTTTATCCTCCAAATATTTCATTTCTTAGTATACCACGTAAAAGAATGAAAGGGCAAGAAATGCATTTTCTTTAGAGTTGCATCAGAGTTTTAAAATGAAGGTAAAACACAATTTGCTTCCTATTTTTCCAAACATCAAAGGCTTTCTGTAAGGAAGAAGACTGGCAATAGGTTCCCAGCAATGTGTCAAGAGAGTAATTAATTCATCGGACCTTTGGACCACAAAGCATCACCATCTACAACAAGAGCAACAGGAAGCCTTCTGTTAAAAAGATCTATGTTGTTTTCTTGTGCCTCTTGTTTTTATCTCAAGATATAAATTTTTATTTGAACTTGACAGTTCGTTGTCCTTGCACTTCTATATGAATTCTCCACAGGAAAACAGAACAAATAGTGGTATAAAATCAAAAGACAATTGCTCTTTTTACTTCCATTTTCCTTTACGATTGCACATGTTGGGTTGAGTTATTTTAAATATTAAAGTTATTTTTATATTACAAAATGTGAATTCTATGTTAATATGCACATTACAGTTTTAAGTTCATTTTATATGGAATAATTAAAAATATTTGTATATTTATATAATTTATATTTGAATATTCCTAGGGATAACAGAGTTTATCTGATCCAGGTAGGCAGGAAGAAATAAAGTTAAAGTTAAAGATTGAAAAAAAAATGTGTACCATTAAAAATAAGAAGCCAGAATTTAAAATTGGCTTGAATAACAATACATTTCATTGGTACCTAAGTAACTTATTCCTGATACAACCACTGAATTTGTGAATTATCAAAATAGTGTTTGAGGGAAAATAAAATAGTTAATGCTATTTCAAAAAATGTTTAAATTGATGGGTTAATGTGATTTCATGCAAAAAGGAACTGAGTATTCTCAAATTATTAATTTACCAAAAAAAAAAAAACAGGGACAAATGAATTTTATACAAAATCAGATAATACATGATATTTAAATTTTCTGCATTGTCTTCCAAAATTTTGTAAATATGTTAATAGTTGATATTGACATGATATTTTTTCCAAGAAGGGTACAAACACTGGAATTCTCTCTGTTTCCAGCCGCCATATGCAAAAAGTTCCCAAAGATCACATATGAGATGTGTTCAATGACTAAAAAGCTAATCATCTTTATTAACATGATGTTTCTTTTTTTTTTCCTAATATTTTATTTATTTATTTGAGAAATAGAGAGAGAGAGAGCACTAGCAGTGTAGAAGAAGAGGGAGAGGCAGACTCCCTGCCAAGCAAGGAGCCTGATAATGGGCTCAATCCCAGGACTCTGGGATCATGATCTAAGCTACCCAGGTGCCCCTTAACATGATGTTTTGCATCTAAATGCCACTATTAATGTGGGAGTAAACCATAATTCTCCTTTTCCTGGACTGCATACTAGATTAGACACGCATAGCAAATAATTAGGCTTCCTTTGTATTCTTTTAAGAGTAATATGTTAATAGATTATTTGCCTATTACAACAAGTAATAACAATGATGTAAGAAATTTTTTTTTTTTATTCAATTTCTGTATGTCGATCTTGTCTAGGACTCTTACTCAAATATGCTTCAGGTAGTGTCTCTCTAGTCCCTTTGTCCATTAGCCCCTGTGGGATAAAACAGCTTTCAAAGAAAGGGAAGAGGAATCTGCCTGGATAATCTCCCTAGTGAAAGCAGCCTCAATTTTCATACCCCAAACTATGTGGAAACAAATAGAATAAAAAAAAAAAAAAAAAAAAACACCTACAAACTGTGTTTAATCTTTTACTAAATCAGACCCTTAAAAAGCAGAAACAAAAATAATATGGTCCTGTTTATGCCACCAATTCATACCAGCACTCCCCATTTCTAGGAGAGAAATGGATAAACAGGACACTAGAAATTGTGATATATTCCAGGAGAATATAATACCTGAATGAGACCCTGAGTGATGCCTTGAAAAGTTACCATATTTCTCTATTGCATTTTCTTCTCTTACTTTTCAAGTTATAAGAAAGTTCCCAGAACTACTTAGGAAGAATTAGCTATGCTCCAGACAAAGGCAAATTCTTCCCCTTGGTAAATAGAACCTACTTACTGCCTACACTCTACCTGTTTGTCAGTTCTATCCATATATATTGGATCATTTCCATTAAAAAAAAATAAACTGCTTTCTACAAACTTTATAAAGTTCTCTTTTGATGCCACTTTCTCCTCTGCCTATTGCCCAATTTCCTTTATCAATTTAGAATTAAATTTCTTGGAAATATTTATCTCTACTCAATTTTTTTTCTCATCTAGTACTTTGGAAACCATTCCAAATAGACTTTCACTCCTTCAGTATTATCCCAGCATGGATGCTAAGCATATTTGTTACTTTGTGTTCTGCTCTTTTCTCAGTGTTCCTTGTATTTGTCCAGCTTTTTTTTTTTTCTTTTCTTCAGTTAAATACTTTTTCATGTAGATTTCAGAACAATACACCATCAAGATTTTCTCCTATCTCATTGGCCACTTCTCGATCTCCTTTAAAGTCTCCTCTTAATTTCTTCTCAGTGTTGAAATGTCACAGATTCAGTTATTAGAGAACTTATCTTTCCTATCTTCTCTAGTGCCTCTCTGATCTTGTCTCATTTACAGCTTTTTTTTTTTTTTTAAAGATTTTATTTATTTATTTGACAGAGCGAAATCACAAGTAGATGGAGAGGCAGGCAGAGAGAGAGAGAGA
>NW_026743925.1:0-3179 GCF_022355385.1 Mustela nigripes
ATAAACTAGTTAAAAATCGTTAAAAAAGAAAAGGGTAAAAATTAAAAAAAAAAAATTTACCCAAAGGCGAGAAAAAAGAAAAGAAAAAAAAAGAAAAAGAAAAAAATTAAATTAACTGCAAGTCTAAAAAAAAGTCACAGGGAGAAAGCCATGAGTTCTGTGCTTTGCTTTCTCCTCCTCTGGAATTCTGCTGCTCTCCTTGGTATTGAAACCGCACTCCTTGGTAGGTGAACTTGGCCTCTGCTGGATTTCTTGTTGATCATCTGGGGGAGGGGCCTGGTGTAGTGATTCTCAAGTGTATTTGCCCCTGGCAGATTTGCACCGCCCTTACCAGGGGCCGGGCTGAGTCATTCGCTTGGGTTTGCTTTCAGGAGCTTTTGTTCCCTGAGCGCTCTCTGTAGAGTTCCAGAAGATGGTAATACAAATGGTGGCCTCCTGGTCTCTGTCCCGGAGGAGCCGAGAGCCCGGGGCCCCACTCCTCAGTGCGCCCTCAGAGAACAGCGCCCAGTTACTCCCGTCCGCCTGACTTCCAGCCTCACTCCAAGCTCACCGAGCCTGCGACCATTTCAAGGTAACACCGAGCTGTGAGCTTACTGTCCGCTCTGTCTCTGTAGCCAGCTTTCCTGTTCCAATACCCGCAAGCTCTGCGACACTCAGACACCCCCGATCCTTCTGTGACCCTGCGGGACCTGAGGCCACGCTGACTCCGCGTGGGCTTCACCCCGCTTTAGCCTCTGGAGTGATGTCCCTCAGCGGAACAGACTTTTAAAAGTCCTGATTTTGTGCTCCATTGCTCTGCCGCTTGCCAGGAGCCGGCCACTCCCCCCGGGATCTATCTTCCCGTCACTTTGGATTCACGTCTCCGCCAGTCCTACCTTTCAGAAACTCGTTGTTTTTCTGTTTCCAGAATTGCTGTTCTTCTTCTCTTCGATCTGCCGATGGATTTTCAGGTGTTTGCAATCTTTAGATAAGCTATTTAGCTGATCTCCTGCTAGCTGATGTAGTCTCAGCCTGCTACTTCTTCGCCATATTGACTCCTCCCCCTCATCCTCTTAATCTTTATACTGCATTAGTATAAATTATGCATCCTTGTGTTAGTATCATTAGAGGGCATTATGAAAGAAAGAGATTCTTTAATTTTCCTTTCTAGATGGCATTTTATGCAAATAATATCAGAAATTATTTAGATGCATTTTCAATGTAAGCTCAGATCAAGTCCATGCCATTTTCTCTGTACTTTGCCTATAATATAATCTCAATCACTTGGTGTTTGAAAAAATACAATTTTGTGATTATAAGTACATGATAGCTATAATCAATTGTATTAATTAATTTATGGTACTTTTCATTGTGCAATTAGCAATCTTTTTACTTGTGAAACAGTTTTTTTAAATGTCTCTACTGTTCAGATACATAAATATGTAAATGACAAGCAAGAGGCAATTTTATGTCATACTACATCAAACCCAGAAATATAGGTCCACATATTTCCTTTGGGTAAGTGTTATATTTTGTCTACTGAAAGCTACATGACTTTATGCTGTCAGTACAATACAAAGAGTTATTCTTTTTTTGTATTTTTCTCAATATGTTATCAAGAATAAGAATGTTTATAAAGCAAAGATTTACAGAGCTCATAGTCATCCATATTTCAGCTTGTATGTCAACTAGACATATTGTTATCACTCTAGTGTCTATATAGTTGATAGCTGTAGTCAGATAATAATGGAAAAGTAATAGAGCTGGCAGGTATAAGATCAAGCCAGCAAGTTATATCTCTCTAAAGGGTAAGAATTGCCCCTGTGGAGAATTTGAAATATTAGACCACATACAAAGTTTTATTAGTTTGGCAACCCAGCCAACAGAAACAACCCAGACAACAGTCTCATATTTTGAACCTCCTAAAAACCACACCCCACCTCCACTGTTATGGGGCTAACTAGGATGATTTAAGGCAAAAAGGACAGTCCCCTTCCACTTTGTGGCATACTACTGCCACTTGGCTCCACCTCAACAATTACCATGAATAGGTGAGGAAGTACAGTGTGACACACTTATACTTCTGAACTTGAGAAACAGGCTTCTTGCCCATTGTGGTGATACAGGGAAGGGACAAGAGTGAGGAAGGCAGGCACAACTGATTTCTGAGTTTTCTCTCCACTACCCTATATTGATTATAAAAATTGACTATAAAAATGTCTGAGGGGCTCAGTCAGGTGTGCATTTGCCATCACCTCAGGTCATGATCCCAGGATCCTAGGATCAGGTCTCACATCAGGCTCCTTGCTCAGTGGGGAACCTGCTTCTCCCTATTCCTGTTCTGCCTGTTTCTCCCCATGCTTGTGCTCTGTCACTCTACTTCTTTCTGACAAATAAATAAAATCTGAAGAAGAAGAAGACGATGAAGAAGAAGAAGAAAAGAATGACATTCAAGCTCCACTCCTAGATATTCAGCAGTTTCTTGTGTAACTGTGCTGAGATTTTTCTGGTTGTTATTAGTACCTCCAATATTTTTTTTTCCTCCATTAAAACATAGAAATGGTATATCTTTTCTTCTTTCCAAGCCCATACAATTAAGAATTTCACTCCTCTCTGACAGGATAGATTAGAATTCAGCAAGCAAATGAATTCAATAAGAATTCAATAAGCAAACTGCTTATTCTTTGCCAAAGATAATAATACCACAGAAGAAAGCAAGATGGCAGAGGATTAGGGTACTCCATCTCAGCTGGTCCACTGAATTTAGCTGGATACATAACAAACTATTTTGCACACCCATGAAATCATCCTAAAATATAAGAATATATATCTAGATCTCTACAAGCAGAAAGGTGACCCTGTTTTACAATGTAGGACATGTGAAGTCAGGAATCTGTGGAGAGATATAGAAAGTTAAACAGAAGGGGGAGGGAGCCTCCATAAGCTGGCTACTGGAAAGTGCTATAACATCGGAATACAAAATCAGAACCCTTAGAAACCTAGTCTAGTAAGAGACACCCTTCTCTCAAAAGGGTTCTGGAAAAGAAAAGGCAGAATTCTAGGGAGGGCACTATGATCTCAGGATATGAGGAACCATAGAGCAAAAGGGGGTGACTGAGGTGGTAGACTACCCAAGCAGTAGAGCCAGGAAGCAAGTTATGACTAAGGGTTCTGATTTTGTATTCCGATGTTATAGCACT
>NW_026743926.1:0-3179 GCF_022355385.1 Mustela nigripes
TTTTTAGGGAGGAGTGAACAAGGCTTAGGGTTAGAAAGGATCAGGTGGAAGAAAGTGGGAGGAAAGAGAGGTGTGATTGAAAAATAGATCAGAGAAGGTTTTACCCTGAAGTCAGCCTATTTTCAGAAGGAGTCATTAAGGAGGGGCAACATGCTGGTTCAGGGTAAGAGTGGGTCAGAGTCTAGGAATCTAGGGAAGGAGAGAAACTTAAACTTAACCAAAGTTTATGTAACAAATATTTGGTTCTGACTGATCAGTGGGGACAAAACAGTTCAGCTAATCATTTACACGGCAAAGAATGGACATTTGGAGGGTCTGTGTTTTTCCCTTATCATATAGGGACAAGGTGACATTTATGAGTCTTAGGTCATCTAGGGAAGGTTGTTTCTTTGTGGTAAGCTGTTTCCTATAACAAAAATGGGTGGGAAGATTTCTTTATTATTGAAGTATAATTGACCTACAATGTTATATTGGTTTTAGATCTACAATATAGTGATTTAACAATTCTATACATTACTCACTGCTCACCACAATAGATGTAGTCACCATCTGTCACTACATGTTATTACAGTGTTTGATTATAATCCCTATGCTCTACCTTTCATCTCCGTGACTTATTTTATAACTGGAAGTTTGTACCTCTTAATCCCTTCTATCTATTTTGCCCATATGCCCACCCACTTCCCTTCAGGCCATCACGTTTGTTTTCTGTATTTAAGAGTCTGTTTGTTTTTTTATTATTTTTTTGTTTTTTAGATTCCACATATTAGTGAAACCATATGGCATTTGTCTTTCTCTGACTCATTTCACTTTGTCACAAATGGCAAGATCTCATTCTTTTTTATGGAGGAGTATTTTTCCATTGTATATACATACCACTTCGTCATCTATTCATCTGTCAGTCCACATTTGAGTCCCTCTCTCATCTTGACTACTGTAAATCAACTGCAACAAACATAGGGGTACATATATCTTTTCAAATTAGTGTTTTCATTTTCCTTGGATAAATAACCAGTAGTGGAACTACTTGACCATATGGTATTTTATTTTTAATTTTTTGAGGAACCTCCATACTGTTTTCCACAGTGGCTGCACCAATTTACATTCTTACTAACAGTGCATAAAGGTTCCTTTTTCTCCATATTCTCATTAACACTTGTTATCTCTTGTCTTTTTGTGACTAGCCATTCTAACTGGTTTGAGGTAATATCTCATTATGGTTTCAATCTGCAATTTCCTGATGATGAGTGATGAGCATCTTTTTGTGTGTCTGCCGACCATCTGTATGTCTTCTTTGGAAAATGTCTCTTCAGGTCCTCTGCCCATTTTTTAACTAGATTAACTAGTTAACTGCCCATTTTTTAACTAGATTTTTTGGTATTGCATTCCTTATATGCCTTTAGATATGCCATTGGAAAATATCTTCATCCATTTACTACATTGCCTTTTTGTTTTATTGATGGTTTCCTCTGCTGTGTATTTTTTTTTCTTTTAGTGTAATCTTAATAGTCTATTTTTCCATTGTTTTACCTGAGAAGAAATATCCATAAATATGTTGCTAAGGGCAATGTCCAAGAGATTACTGCCTATGTTTTCTTTAAGGAGTTTCAGGTCTCACATTTAGGTCTTTAACTTATTTTGAGTTTATTTTTGTGTATGGTGTAATAAAGTGGTCCAGTTTCATTCTTTTGTATATAGCTGTCCAGTTTTCCCAACACCATTATTGAAAAGACTGTTTTTTTCCCCATTGTACATTGTTGCCTCCTTTGTTATACATTAATTGACCATATAGGCATGGGTTTATTTCTGGGGTGTCAATCCTGTTTCATTAATAAATGTGTCTATTTTTTGTGACAGTACCATACTGTTTTGATGACTATAGCTTGTATTATATATTGGAATCTGGGATTGTGATACCTACAGCTTTGTTCTTTCTTAAGATTTCTTTGACTATGCAAGAATTTTTTGTGGTTCCACACAAATTATAGTATGATTTGTTCCAGTTCTGTGAAAAATGCTATTGGTATTTTGACAGGGATTGCACTAAATATATAGATTGCTTCAGGTAGTATGGGTATCATAAAGATATTAATTATTCCAGTCCATGAGCATGAAATATCTTTCCATTTGTGCATATCATCTTCAGTTTCTTTCATCAGTATATTATAGTTTTCAAGTATAGTTCTTTTACCTTTTTGTTAAACTTATTCCTAGGTATTTTATTCTTTTTGGAGCAATTGTAAATGGAATTATTTTCTCAATTTCTCTTTTTGCTACTTTATTAGTGCATAGAAACACAACAGATTTCTATACATTAATTTGTATCCTATGACTTAATCAAATTCATTTATCAGTTTTAGTAGTTTTTTGGTGGAGTGTTTAGGGTTTTCCATATATGCTATAATGTCATCTGCAAATAGTGGGCTTTACTTCCTCCTCACTAAATAAAAGGGATGCCTTTTATTTCTTTTCATTGTCTGACTGCTCTGGCTGGGACATCCAGTACTATGTTGAGTAAAACTGGTACAAGTGGACATCCCGATCTTAAAAAGAAAATATTTCAGTTTTTCATCATTTGGTATGATGTTAGCTGTGGGTTTTTCATATATGGCCTTTATTATGTTGAGATACGTACCCTTTAAATCCATTTTGTTTTTATCATTAACAGATGCATTTTCTCAAATGCTTTTTCTGCATCTATTGGGATGATAATATGATTTTTATCCTTCATCTTATTCATGTGATATGTCACATTGACTTGAAAATATTGTACTACCTTTGCATCCCTGGACTAAATCCCACTTGATATGGTGAATGATTTTTTAATGTATTGTTAAATTTGGTTTGCTAATATTTTGTTGAAGATTTTTCCATATATGTTCATCAGAGATTTTGGCCTATGGTTTCTTTTTTTTTTTTTTTAAGATTTTATTTATTTATTTGACAGAGAAACAGATCTCAAGTAGGCAAAGAGGCAGGCAGAGAGAGAGAGAGGGAAGCAGGCTCCCTACTGAGCAGAGAGTCCGATGCGGGACTAGATCCCAGGACCCTGGGATTATGACCTGAGCCGAAGGCAGAGGCTTTACCCCAGCGAGCCACCCAGGTGCAACTGGTTTTCTTTTTTATAGTGACTTTATTTGGTTTTGGTATCAGGGCAACTGTCCTTGTTAATAAATTAG
>NW_026743927.1:0-3179 GCF_022355385.1 Mustela nigripes
TATGGGTGAGTCAAGAAACAGCCATATGCTGTTATTGAAATCCATTCCTCTGAGGAGAGATGCCTGGAAACCAAAGCAGTGGATCGGAGAGGTGCCTAGGGGCCTGATCGTTCCTTTTTAGCTATGGGGACATCAGTCTGCGGGTCTGAGTGCCGGTAGGTGCTCAGATGTGCCCAGATTGCCCCAGTATGTCCTGGGAAGCCAAAAATATTGGGATGGCCTCAGGGACTTTGGAGTTTATCCTCTTAGTATGGTTTTGGCCATTGGAATGGGCACACAGAATTCCCTTGGAGAGGGCAAGTACAGTACTCAGGTGGCTCCAGGGGCCTGAGCCTGTTGGGTGTGTAGGCCTGGGCTGTTTGGACAGTTGTCTGAAAACACAACCTCGGATTATGTTTCAGGTCATAGGTATGGCAGGATGATCTACAGACCATGAGGAGAACTCTTCGGGATAAGAAAAAAGGGCGAGTGTGAGGCTCTTCCTCAAGTTTTTGTCTCTGTATATCGTGTCACTCATGGTCGTGAAATTTAAAGGTGACTTCATGGGAAATGGACGAGTCTTACTCTCGGGGGCTTGGCCCCGTCCAAAGAGTTTGGGATCATTCTGTGGGATGGAAGAAGTCCCTTGTTCTGTTGTGGTTGATTTTTATTGTTTTGTTTTTCAACATCAGGTGCCCCACCAAATGAGGGATCCCAGGGTAGAGCCCTGGGAAGGGGCGACCGGACAACCAGAAATCTGGTTAAAAATTGGGGCCTAGTGACATGTCAAGCCCATTATGACATCTAATGTTCCAGCAACTGAGAGGTCGTACTAGAGGACAGGACTCACGCTGACGGTCACAATGCGTGTATATGCCCTCGTCGCACTCAAGAATGGGCGGGGCCTCAGGGTGATTGCTAGTTTCTCCTACACTGAACTTTGGACAACATGCCAACCACAAGGTTCCTTGACATGGGTAAGGAAGAGTTCTGATTTCTGTATCACAGTCACCCCTGGGCAGTGATTGGAGATAACGTCTAGGTTCTGAAACCTGAAAACTGAGGTAGGGAAGAGATGATGACCTAAGGCCATGGCGGGTCTGAGGTGCTCAGTGTGCGGTCAGCTGTCTGGGTTTTGGTCACGAGGTTCGGGCTCATGTTGTCAGACAGTGCATTACTGCCCAGGGTAGACTATATATGCTGTGTGCCTTCGAGTGCCGTGTAGGTTCTTATCTGAAGAACTCTTCAGAATATGAAGAATGAGAGAACCTGAGGCGCGTGCTCAGTCATTTGACTCTGGATTTTGTATCAGCGATGGCCGTGGAATGTTGGGGAGGCCTCATGGGCCATGGACGAATCATGCTCTCTGTGGATTTGGCCCGATCCCAATTGTTTTTCGTCAATCTATGGGATGGGAGGACTCCTTTCAGGTTTGTTACCTCAGGTGTCCCACCAAAAGAGGAATTCCAAAGCAGAGCCCTGGGAAATAGTGAAGGGACAACCGGAACTATGGTTAAAAATTGGGGCCTACGGGCATGGCAAGCCCAATATGTTGTCTCCCCATTCAGCCACTGAGAGGCCTTACCTGAGACCTGGGCTCAGGCTGAGGGTCACAATGTGTGTTTTTCACCAATGTGGCCCGCAAGCATGGGCGGAGCCTCATGGGCCACACGGGTTTCAACTACACTGAACCTTGGACAACATGCCAACCACAAGGTTTCTTGCCATGGGGAAAGAGTTCTGATTTCTGCATCATTTTCAATCCCGGGCCGTGATTGGAGATAAGGTCTAGGTTCTGAAGCCTGAAAACCGAGGTTGAGAAGAGATGACGACCTCAGGCCATGGCAGGTCCCATGTGCTCAGTGTGCGGCCAGCTGTCTGGGTGGGGCAAGGAGGTCCAGGCTCAGGCTGTGTCACAAAGGGCAATAGTGCCCAGGTCAGCCTATATATTTGGGGTACAGCCGAATGGCGTGCAGGTTGATCCTCATTGGGGGTTTCTGGGGAGCCCCAGAGGGCAATGTTTTTCTTCTGGAGGTCAGGCAGAGGGCTGCATTGTAGTTATGGACTGCCAAACTGGAGGGCTTGTGGGCCTGAGGTCTGAGGATGGAAGTCTGAGAACCCAAGCTAGGCCTAGGTTTCTGGGTGAGGATATGGCAGGCACAATCTACAGACCTGAATCGAGATCTCATGCATCTGACGGCAGGACGAGGATCAGACGATCGCTCAGGTTGGACATTCTGTCCCTGATGGCCCCTTCTTGAAGTGGGGGTGGATCACGAGGTCATGGGGTTTTCCCACGATGGGAGTTGTGAGAAGCTCCCAACTGCAAAGATCCTTCTACAGGACAATTGAGACCTGATGTTTGGCTCAAGGACAACATTTCAGAGCTGGGTTAGAAGGATGGATAGCTGGGTAGCCCACCTCGCATTACAATTGTCTCCAAGCAACAAGACAGGTTAGATCTGCTGGATCTGGTGGAGCAACCGAGGAGGCTTAGTTGAAATGGAATCTACCGTGGATGTGTCCTAATATGATTTTGTGTCTATGGAGACCTTGGAATGAAGAGGAGGCACTGGGGCCCTGAAGGCTTCTCCTAAAGAGAGGCTTTCACACAGCTCCATCGTGCAAGTTTCCCATGTGTAGATGAGATTTGTTCAGATGGGTGAGTCAAGAAACAGGCCTATGCTGTTATTGAAATCCAGACCTCTGTTGAGAGATGACTGGAAGCCAAACCAATAGATCCGATAGGTGCCTAGGGGCCTGTTCGTTCCTTTTTACCTCTGGGGACATCAGTCTATGGGTCTGAGTGCAGGTAGGTGATCAGATAGGCCTCGATTGCCCCTTTTTGTCCTGGAAGCCACCAATATTGGTATGACTTCAGGGACTTTGGAGGTTTACACTCTTATTAGGGTTTTGGCCATTGGAATGGGCTCATACAATTCCCTTGGAGAGGGCAAGCACAGTCGTCATATTTGGCTCCAGGTGCCTGACCTGTAGGGTATGTAGGCCAGGGCTGTTTGGACAGTTGTCTGAAAACACAAACTCGGCTTATGTTTCGGGTCATAGGTATGGCAGGACTGATCTACAGACCATGAGGAGAACACTTCGGGATATGAAAAAAGGCCGAGTGTGAGGCTCTTGCTCAAGTTTTTCTCTCTGGATATCGTGTCACCCGGAAATTTCACGACCATGGGTGACAC
>NW_026743928.1:0-3175 GCF_022355385.1 Mustela nigripes
TCCAGGGGACCAAACCCAGAGCCTGTCTCTGGAATCCGTATTTTGGGGCACCCCTATTATGGAAAACAGCACTCTTCCCTTCCCCAAGAAAGCCACCAATTATTGGAAGCCACCAGAATCCTTACAGAGGAAAAATCTCCCATGGACCCATGAGGCCACAACTGCATTCTGAGGCCATCCTGGACACACAATCCAGAGAAAAAAGCCTGTGCTACCGCCTTTGAGTCACCCGATTAACAGTTCCTGAAAAGCTGCCATCCATGTCTATGCATTGGTCCTGCGATCACCTTGCCACTAACCCTAACCCAAGTTTGTGTTTTCAGAATTCCCTCCCAAAACCATGGCTCACATGCCCTCCAGGTTGTGATATCTGGAGCCACACCATGGGATTGTACCTGTCTTCCCAAAGGAAACTGTGCTTGTCACTATTAAACAAACCCTATAGATTAGGAGAAACCTGCAAGGCCCCTAAGCCCAGCCCAATATTGGAGGCCACTCTGGATGCAAATGCACAGTCTGACACACCATATCACCTACATCCAGGCTGATAGCCAAGTCAATGATCCTGAGACAGAAGATTGAACCTGACATGCCCCTAGGATTCACTGGAACACTAGAATAGGTTTTCAGGTATCTGTACTCAGAGGGCTGTTCTGAATATCAACTTATGATACAACATGGTCACTGAGCCACACAACAGAACATCTCCTGTCCTCAGAAGAAAGCCGTGCTCTGGACCTGTGTCAAAATCTCTGTGTAGATGAATCCTTCAAGGCCCCCTGGAAACCAGCAAATTCTATGATCTCCCTGACAACAAACCAGCATTGTGTCCCATCTTCATGAGACTCCATGACAACTCAAGCCCTTGGTACTTTGCCCCAGAGCCACCAGAATGAAACTGCCATGTTCCTCTGCTGCCATGGTCAATGTAGGTGTACTTTCCAGGCATCCAGTGGGAGTGCTCTGATACCAACTTTCCACATGGGGAACCCTGGAGGAAACAAACCAGACTCCCCTGTATGGTAAAAGGAATCTTTACTGTATGGAGTATCTCACAAGCCTGAGCGTGGGTAATCCTCCATGGCCTCTTGAGGCCACCCATCCATTTGTTGGTCATCATAGACACTAACTCCAGCGTGAGCAATCAACTGACATCTGCACTTACTCAAGTGCTGGATATTTGAATCAGCTGCTACACACTGGAATTGCCTTATGCTTAGCACTGAATTTAAAAGTAGCTTGGGTTTGGGATTCCTTCCTCACTCTGGTGTTCAGTAAGCCCTCTTGATAGGGAATTCTGAAGCCACAACACAACATTCTACCTTCCCCATAGCAAGAAAAAATGGCCTGGTGAGACTGCCCAGAAACCCTACATGAGGATAAGTCTACTCGACCCTCGAAGGAACCCCATTTTTAGGTTTCCCTGGCCACTATTGCTGTGTCTGAGAGAACCTCGTCTCTGACCTCGTGTCAGCACCCAGAAACTGGGCTCCATCTCCAGAATTTGAGAATGGCCATGGCCCAGTGCTGTCATCTCTACCCATTCTTGATTCAGGCATCTGTCCCCAGACATTTGCTGGAATCCCTGCCACTGGGGAACCGGAAGCACAATAGGGAAATCCTCCTTCCCCATGGCAGGAATGATGGCTCTTGGGATGGGTTTCCAAACCTCAGAGTGGTAGCCAGCAGAATGTCCAATGAGAATCCGCCCACTCATGAGGGCTGCCCTGGACATAAGCAGGCATTGTGACCCCCAACCTGAGCATGCTTTCAAACAAACGCTCTCAGTTGCATCTCCAGAATCCAAATTTGCAGGCCTGATATGGCCCTAAGCACAAATCCTAAAACCTGGTGGGATTTTTCAGAGGCCCAGAAACACAGCCTGTCTCTGGAATACCTGTTTTGGGACACCCCTAAGATGGAAAATAGCACTCTTCCCTTCGCCAAGAAAGCCACCAGAGTATAGGGACCCACTAGCATCCTTGAGAGGAAAAATCTCCCATGGATCCATGAGACCAAACCTGCATTCCGAGGCCATCCTGGACACAAAAGCCAGATACACAAGCCTGTGCTACCACCTTCAAGGCAAATAATTTATAGTTCCTGACGAGCTTCCCTCCAGGTCTATGCATTGGGCCTGCGATCACCTCACTGCTAACCTTAACCCGAGTTTGTGTTTGCAGACTTCTATCCCAAAACCATGGCTCATATATCCTCCAGGATGGTGTCTCTGGAGCCACACTGCAGGACTGTGCCGACATCCCCAAGGAAATTGTGTCCGTCACATTTGCCTAAAACCTCGAAATAAGGAGAAACCTGCAAGGCTCCTGAGCCCACTCCAATACTGGAGGCCTCTCTGGACAGAAATGTGCAGTCTGAAATACCCTGAACACCTGAATCCAGGCAGATACATAAGTCAGTGTTCCTCAGTCAGAAGATTGAACCTGACATGCCCCTATGACCTCATTGTAACCCCTGATTAGGTTTTCAGGCATCTGTAATCAGAGACCTGTTCTGGAGTACCAACTTAAGATACAACATATGGAGGAGTCAAGATAGCAGAGAAGTAGCAGGCTGAGACTACTTCAGCTAGCCGGAGATCAGCTAGATAGCTTATCTAAAGCTTGCAAACACCTGAAAATCCATCTGCAGATCGAAGAGAAGAAGAACAGCAATTCTGGAAACAGAAAAACAACCACTTTCTGAAAGGTAGGACCGGCAGAGAAGTGAATCCAAAGCGACGGGAAGATAGACCCCGGGGGAGGGGGCGGCTCCCGGCAAGCGGCGGAGCAACGGCGAACAAAATCAGGACTTTTAAAAGTCTGTTCCGCTCCAGAGTCTAAACCGGAGCGAAGCCCACGCAGGGTCAGCGTGGCCTCAGGTCCCGCAGGGTCACAGAAGCATCGGGGGTGTCTGAGTGTCGCAGAGCTTGCAGGCATTGGAACGGGAAAGCCGGCTACAGAGACAGGGCCCACAGTAAGCTCGCAGCTCGGGGTGACCTTGAACCGGTTGCAGGCTTGGTGAGCTCAGAGCACGGCCTGAGGTCAGGCAGATGGGAGTAACTGGGCGCTGTTCTCTGAGGACGCACTGAGGAGTGCGGCCCTGGGCTCTCGGCTCCTCCAGGCTGGAGACCAGGAGGCTGCCATTTGTATTCCCGTCCTCTGGAACTCTACGG
>NW_026743929.1:0-3175 GCF_022355385.1 Mustela nigripes
AAAAAATTAAATTAACTGCAAGACTAAAGAACCATGGGGAGAAAGCCATGAGTTCTGTGCTTTGCTTTCACCTCTGGAATTCTGCTGCTCTCCTTGGTATTGAACCTGCACTCCTTGGTAGGTGAACTTGGTCATGGCTGGATTTCTTGTTAATCTTCTGGGGGAGGGGCCTGTTGTAATGATTCTCAAGTATCTTTGCCCCAGGTGGAATTGCATTGCCCTTACCAGGGGTTGGGCTGAGTAATCTGCTCAGGTTTGCTTTCAAGAGCTTTTGTTCCCTGAATGCTTTCCATAGAGTTCTGGAGGATGGGAATGAAAATGGTGGCCTTCCAGTCTCCGGCCCAGAGGAGCCAAGAGCTTGAGGCCCCACTCCTCAGTGTGCCCTCAGAGAATAACACCCAATTACTCCCTTCTCCCTGGCCTCTGGCCGCGCTCCGAGATCACCAAGCCTGCGACCGGTTCAAGGTAACCCCAAGCTGAGAGCTCACTCCTCGGCTCTGTCTCTGTAGCCGGCTTCCCCGTTCTAATACCTGCAAGCTCTGCGACACTCAGACACCCCCAATCATTCTGTGACCTTGCGGGACCTGAGGCCACACTGACCCCACGTGGGCTTCACCCCAGTTTAGCCTCTGGAGTGATGTCCCTCAGCAGAACAGACTTTTGAAAGTCCTGATTTAGTGTTCCATTGCCCCGCAGCTTGCCGGGAGCCGACCCCTCCTTCCGCGGTGTATCTTCCTGTCGCTTTGGATTCACTTCTCCGCCAGTCCAACCTTTCAGAAAGTGGTTGATTTTCTGTTTCTAGAATTGCTGTTCTTCTCTTGAATCTCCTGTTGGATTTGTAGGTGTTTGCAATCTTTATATGAGCTATCTAGCTGATCTCCTGCTACCTGATATAGTCCCAGCCTGCTACTTCTCCACCATCTTGACTCCTCCCCTTCCCTACACATTTTTTAATCAGGTTGTTTGTCTTTTTGTTGTTGAGTTGTATGAGTTCCTTACGTATTTTGGATATTAACCCATTATCAGATATACAGTTTGCAAATGTTGCCTCCCATTTGGTAGGTTGCCTTTTCTTGTTGATGGCTGTTGGTTTTCTTTGATGGGCAGAAGGCTTTTGGTTTGATGGAGTCCCATTTGTTTACTTTTGCTTTTGTTTCCCTTGCCTTTAGAGTCATACCCACAAAGATGTCAGTAAAGCACATGTCAAGGAGTTTACTGCCTGGGTTTTCTCCTGGGAATTTTATGGTTTCAGGTCTTACATTCAAGTCTTGATTCATTTTGAGTTCATTTGTGTGTGTGGTGTAAGACAGTGTTCCAGTTTCATTCTTTTGCATGCGGCTCTCCAGTTTTCCCAGCACCAGTTGTTGAAGAAACTATCTTTTTTCCATTCTACGTTCTTGGTTCTTTCGTCATCATAGATGAATTGTTTATACATGTGTGGGTTTTTTCTAGGCTCTCAATCTGTTCCATTCATCTGTGTGTTTGTGTTAGTACCAATAACATACTCTTTGACTATAGCTTTGTGATGTAGTTTGAAATCAGGGAGGGTGATACCTTCCCTTTTTATCCTTAAGATTGCTCTGGCGGTTTGGGGGATCTTTTGTGATTCCATACAAATTTTAGAATTATTTCTTCAACTCTGTGAAATATGCCATTGGAATTTTGATAAGCATTGCACTGAATCAGTAGATTACTTTGGGTAGTGTGGACATTTTAACAATATTCATTCTTCTCATCCATGAGCACAAAGTATCTATCCCTTTATTTGTGTGTTCACAAATAGAAGAGGATCCTTTCTATTCGCTTGGTGTGCACTTTGAGTACCTCCTATAGTCCTTTGAGGTTAGTCTCCAGGCAAATAAAACACTCTCCCAGGGTAAATCCCCGTTCCACCCACTGTGAAACCAGCTGTTCCTCATTCTGCCCAGATGGCCCATAGTCCCCTTCCAGCTCTTCATTTTGCTGCTGACCTTCACTCCCACCTTTTCCAGGTGCGTCCACACAGACAAAACGATCCATCCTAACTCATCCCAGTGCTGTCTTTGTTCCACATCTAGTCCTATGACATGGAACTGATGGTTAGGTGTTTGTCAAATGAATGAATGGACGAGAGAGACACAGATAAAATGGGCGGTGAATTGTTTCCTGATTGATACATTGGCATGAGCTCAAAAATGCATTAAGGGAAGTAAGAAATTGTGCTATCTGGTTTTCCTATTGAAGTTTATTTTTTCTAATTTATTTTATATTTGAAATTAATTTGAAAAGGCTTTTTGGTGGAACAGGGCTCCATACATGCTGTTTTCACAGGCTTTCCTCATGTACATTTTATGTCCAATTATTCTGTAATGCAGTTTCCTTGAGCCCTGTCAGGGATAGTCTTGCCTTCTTCCATTTCTAGCTGGACCTGAGCTTAAATAGGCTGCCCTTACAAAGAAACTGACAAAAATAGTGAAACTCGATTTAGGAAAACCTGTGCTTAGCAGATTAACAAGAAAGGGACTCTTGTTATTTCTTAGCAAATTATTGTTTTTAAAAATCAAGACTATGTCTCTTTGCTGCCCCAACTTGTGTACAAATCTGGCACTGAATAAAATAAAACCCCCCTCCATGAGACTCCAAGGTGGCTCAGTGGATTAAGCCTGTGCCTTAGACTCAGGTCTTGATCTCAGGGTCCTGGGATTGAGTCCCTTGTCGGGATCCCTGCTCATGGAGCTGTCTGCCTCTCCCTCCACCCCTCCCTACTGCTTATGCATGTGTGTGTGTGTCTGTGTGCGTGTGTAGGTCTCTCTCTCAAAAAAAAAAAAAATCAAATCTTCAGAATAAAATAAATTCTCCCAGTTCATGCCCATTAGAAACCTAAACTACCTAAAATTATCCCTGTAGTTTGAAACAGTTTAGGTTTTGTTCATAACTGTGGAGGATTTTCAGCTGCCTTACCCAATAAAAAATAGCAGATGAAGCCACCTTAGTCTTCCTTCTTCAGGAACAGAGAAAAACAACTTGGAAAGATCTGGTCTTTTTTTTTTTTAAGGAGGCTGCCTGGGTTGGAGAAGTCATGCAAGGAATCCTGTGTCAGAGCACAAGCATCTCCCTTATTTCTACTCCACAATGCCCTTCATTACATGTGCCTGTGTTAGATGGTGTTCTAGATCTGAGAAATCTCTCGTGCCAT
>NW_026743930.1:0-3175 GCF_022355385.1 Mustela nigripes
GACAGAAGGCTGTTTGGTCTACACCGGCAGTCCGTTGTTGAGTGCAGCCGCCTGCCTGAGTTCTCTGAGCTGGATCTCCTGGGTGACTTGCTGCAGCGTCTCCGTGGGCACCTGCGGCCTCACCTGGTCCTTCATGTCATGGAGACGGCTGCTTCCCTGAATCCCACCAGCCGAGCTCCAGAGGCTGCAGACTTTCCCTCTGCAGCTTCCCCGCCTGCCTCAGCCTTCACGGAACTGAGAATCGGGCCTTGCTCTGGATCAGGCTTTGGCTTAATGGTGGCTGGTTTGATTTTCAGTTCGGGCCACTTAAGCATTATGCATATTGGCAAGAAGGCCGGTTGGCTTTCTTATTTTAGCACACTTACTAATTTCTTTAAGAACTTTTCCTTTGTGGGCACCTGGGTGGCTCAGTTGGTTAAGCGTCTGCCTTAGGCTCAGGTCATGATTCTGGGTCCTGGGATTGAGCTCTGCGTTGGGCTCCCTGCTCAGTGGAGAGCTTGTTTCTCCCTCTCTCTCTGCTCCTCACCCCACTTGTGTTCTTTTTCATGCTTTCTCTCTCTCACTCAAATAATTAAATAAGTAATTAAAAAAACAAACCAACTTTTCCTTGGCATTCACGCTGGTGCGTGAGGCCCGTCGTGACTCTCAACACGCCTTCTGCACAAAGCTTAATCATTTCGGTGTGAGACTTTGCCTTTCACTGGAACACTCAGAAGTAATGGGAGAGTTACTAGTT
This sequence comes from Mustela nigripes, assembly GCF_022355385.1. Lineage (NCBI taxonomy): Eukaryota > Metazoa > Chordata > Mammalia > Carnivora > Mustelidae > Mustela > Mustela nigripes. The sequence goes on from NW_026743930.1 coordinate 737, forward strand.
GGCCTAATTTCAGGATTAGGGAAGAGGGATGCCCGAGGAGAGGGGGAGAGATGTGAGGACGGCTGATAGATGGGACAATCAGAACATATATTTTTCCTTAAGTTTCCAGTATTACAAGGACTTGGTTCGTGGTGCCCCAAAACAATGACCGTAGCGATATCAAAGACCGCTGATCACAGATCACTGTAACAGACACCATAATGAAAACACTGGAAATATTTTGACAATTACCAAAATTCGGGAGACACAAACTGAGTATATGCTTCTGGAAAAATGGTGCTGGTAGACTTGCTCAATGTCAGGCTGCCATAAACCTTTAATTCATTTAAAAAAAAAAAAAAGCAACTTCTTGCATAATACAATAGAATGAGGTATGCCTATGTATGTTCACTAAATAAACTTGTCCTTGATCACAAAAGTTCACCCATGTCCGCTTCAAAGTCTCCTGTTCTATGCAGTGAGTACAGAATCAGTACTTAAACCAGTGAATCAATAGTTTTCCATTAGCTACTCTGTGAATTATTCTCTATTATGTGTCATGGTATTGAAGTAAGTATTTGACACACCTTCCCTGTCTGCAAGGAGTTTGCAACCAGTTGGTTTACTCATGCTATCTTGATATAATAGTATTTTTTAATTTGTAAAATGAATGAATAAAAATCCTGTGATTATTTCAATTATTTATCCTATCCTATAATTTAGCTACTTTAATTATGTAGCAATATCTCACAGTTCTAATTTGCATTTTCCTGATGATTACTGATGTTGAGAGACTTTTCAAGTGTTTTTGTCATTCTTAGATCTTCTTTAATATTTACTTAAGTTATTTGTTCATTTTTAAATATTTCAATTATTGATTTCTAGTAGTTATTTATATAAATACCACATATATAACTTTATTATATACAACTGTTTTGAATATTTTCTTTTAAGCTACAGTGTTCTTATTTCCATAATTGCATATTTTGATGATACAAAATGTATCAGTTTAATTTCCCTTTATGGTTAGTGTTTCATCTATCCTAGTACAACTCAGTCTACCCCATGAGTGTGAAGTTATGTTATCTTTCAGAAGTTTTACAGTATTATCATTTACACTTAGGTCTAACATATGTCTAAATATTTTGTTGCAAGTGCTGTCAGGTAAGAATGGAGTTTAATTTATATACTCATTTTCATTTCAGACTCTACTTGATCCATTGCTTTGTGGACATATTGCAATTTTAAAGGTTAGGAATGAAATACAGCAAGGGTCATTTATAAATACTTTCCTAGAGATTTAAAAGGTCATTATAGTAGAAAGTCAATTAAAGTGAAATAATAACTCCCTGATCCTATGAATCCGGGACTCATATAAATATATATGTATTTGTATCTATAATGTGTAAAGGAGCATCTGTATAAATTTACACACATGCATATATATTTATGCACATATAAATAATATAATTGTGACTATACACACAGAGAAAGGACACCTTGTATCATGATGTAGAAATTTTTGAACTATATGCTTATCTAATTCTGGGGTATTGGTTTATAAGAGATAGGACAGCTGATTCAAATTGAGTGAAGTATATCTTTCACTAATACTTTCATATTTCTTTTTGTTCAGAGAGACATAAGTTTATATGTATAAATGAAAAAGAAGATGTAAAGAATTAACCTAAACAGGTTACCTAATATACAGAAAGTTCTTCCATAGTTTCTCTCATTCAATATGTATGGGTGAATAATAAACCACATAAATGTAATACTCTTCTTTTAGTGCTGGAAAAATGAATAAACTATGTATCCTATGCATTAATAATTAAGATATGGAAAAACTTCCAAGCACTTTTATCACCCTTGATTTGCCACATACTGTATAACAGTATTCTTTAATACTTTAATAACAAGTTTCATAATGTATTCATTTTAAACCATAAAAAAATAGGAATGGATGACACAGTCTACTTATCACAACTCGTTTTACTATTTTGGGATTTCAAAAAGTGAAACGTGCATAATGTGAAATAGTGCTTCTGAAATACATAATTAATAAAACCTTTTACTTTGAAATTGAATAAATCATTTTCCCATTGGTAATTTTATATGCCCTTATAATTGTAACACTGCACAAGTCAGATATGTATTTGGGGTTAATTTTACCCCATTCTTTGAAAGTTAAAGGTGCTTCAGTTTCTAAGTGTCTAACACTCTAGTCTTATAAGAAAGTGTCCAAAATCTTGACCACTGCTAGATCACATAATCAAATCCATGAAATTCTGTAACTTCTTTTTTTTTTAATTTTTTATTTTTTATAAACATATATTTTTATCCCCAGGGGTACAGGTCTGTGAATCGCCAGGTTTACACACTTCACAGCACTCACCAAAGCACATACCCTCCCCAATGTCCATAACCCCACTCCCTTCTCCCAAACCCCCTCCCCCCAGC
>NW_026743931.1:0-3174 GCF_022355385.1 Mustela nigripes
GTTGCATGGAGTTTTCTCCCACCCTGAGGGTTCTGCAGAGCTCCAAATGGCATGGTTTCCTCCTGTGTGGCGGACGCAATCCTGGGGTGTCACTGAGGCATCCTTAATCTATACCGGCATGAATCTCAGAAGGGGCCAATCTGGTGGGCTTGGGGGACAGGCATCTGAGCATGAAAGCCTGTACACCCTACCTAGGGTTAGGGTTAAGGGATAAGGACATGGCAGGCCTGATGTGCTGGTGCTGATGTGGGCTCCTCTAAGGGCTGAGTGGAGGGCATAGATATGGTATCACAGCAGAATCCGGTTTTATGGCCATGGGGGTGACTCATGGTAGGGATGGCGTTAGGGGGGCTTAGAGGTTTCTCCTGGTCTGAGGGTTCGGTGCAGCTCCAAACCACAAGGTTTCCTCCCGTGTGGCAGGTGGAGCCCTGTGGTGTCGCTCAGTAGTCCTTAATCTAGGGGACTTGGGGATGGAAGCCTGAAAACCCAAACAGGGGTAATAGTAAGGGCATAGGGATATGGTGACCCAATCTGCTGATGTTGAGGTGGGGGTCCCCTCAGGGCTCAGTCCCCTCAGGGCTGACCCTCAGGGGGTCCCCTCAGGGTCCCCTCTGCATGTGTTCAGCAGCTCAGCAGAATCCTATTTTACGACCGGGGGGCCACAGATGGTGGGAGTGTCTTTATAGGGGCAGGTTTCTCCCGCTCTGACAGTTCAGCACAACTCCAAATGGCATAGGTTTCTTCTTTATGGCGAGCGGAGTCCTAGGGTGTATGTCAAGGTTCCTTAATCCAGGGGGTTTGTTGCCTGGAATCTCAGAATGGAAGCCTGAAAACCCAAACTAGGGTTAGGGTTATGGCCTAGGGGCATGGCAGGTCTGATCTGCCAGTGCTGAGGCGGGCTCCATGGAGGGCTGAGTTGAGGGCGGGTAATAGGTGGCTCATGTGAATCTGGGTTTTTGTTCAGGAGGGGATCAGATGCCGAGGCTTGCCTTAGGGGACATGAAGTTATTCCCTGCTCTGAGGTCTGACTAGCTACAAATGGCACCATAACAATATAGGCAGCTGGCAGACTGCCAGAGTGAGTCTCAGGCGTCGCCAATTTGGCCAGTTTGTGGGCTAGACCTAAGGCTACGGAAGTCTGTACACACAACCTAGGGTTAGGGTTAAGGACTAGTGGCATTGAAGCTCCGATATGCTGGTATTGAGGTGGGCTCCCTCGGGGCTGAGTGGACATGCATCTGGCTTGTGGCAGAATCCGGCATTATATCCGGGGCGCTGCAGATGATGCGAGTTTGTGTAGGTGCTCATGCATCTTTCTTTCTGGAGGGGAGGCAGAGTCTCCTGGTGTGGATGTTGAATCCCCTTTCTGGAGGGTTAGAGTTAGGGATATAGGTTAGGGATAGCGTTAGGGTTAGGGGTTAGGGTTAGTGTTATGTCTTAGGGACAAGGGTTAGGGTTATGTCTTAGGAAAAAAGGTTAGGTTTAGAGTCTGAGTTATGTATAGGGTGGGGTTAGGGTTTAAGACTAGGGTTAGCATTAGGGATTAGGGTTACAGTTAGGCTTAGGGTTAGGACTATGTCTTAGGCACAAGGCATGTCGGATCTGGAAACACAGATATAGGCTCACACAAGCACTGAGTTGAGGACGGGATGCAGGAGGCTCCCAGGCCATGGGTTTTTGGCTTGGAGGGTCAAAGATGGCAGGAATGGCATCAGGGGTGCATGCTGGTTTCTAGGGCTCTGAGGGTGTTAGAGAGCACCAAATGAAATAGTCTCCTTCTGTCTGAGACTCTGAATATGGGTAGCAGTCTGATGCTCCCATCCATGGAAGGGATTGGGTGTCATGTCTCGGGGTCCTGGTCCTTAGCACCCAACCTTAGGGTTAGTGTTTGGTCCTGGGAGAACAGCAGGCCTGATGTGCAGTGCAGACTCAGGCTCTCTGGAGGGCTGAGTTGAGGACATTGGTCCATCAGGCTCTGGGATTGTGGTGTGACGGTCCTTGGAAAGTGGGAATCTTTTAGGGATATGGAGTTTTCTCCAGCACACGGCCATGGGCTCCAGTTTCCTCGGGGTTGGCAGCCAGATTCCTGCATTGGGAATTATGGGGTCCCCAGTCTGTAGGGGTAGGGAGCCAGACCTCTGGGGTGGGAAGCCAGAATATGAAAATTAAGCTTAGGGTTAAGTCATAGAGGCATGTCATCCCCTACTTGCCAGTGCTGTGGTGACCCAGCTCAATGCCTGAGTTGGTGGCACATGTCTACAGGACCGTGAGACTCGGTTCCTTGTCCTTGGGGCCGCCAGAAGTGGGGATGGCCTCAAGAAGGCATGCAGGTTTCTTCTGCTCCGTGTGTTCAGTACATTTCCAAATGGCAGTGTGTCCTCCTGGGATCAGGTGCAATGATCTTGTGCAGCTCAGGGGTCCCACATCTCGGGGCTTTGGGGACCAGGTATCAGGGATTGACAGTGGAACACACAACCTGGGCTAGGGTTAGTATTAGGGTTTGGCTTAGGGATAGGGTTATTGTTATGTCTTAGAGACAAGGCATGTCGGATCTGCCAGCACAGATATGGACGCATCCAAGGACATAGTTGAGGGCGGGAATAATGAGGCTCTTCAGTCTTTGGTCTGGAGGATCAAAGATGGCAGAAATGGCCTCAGGGGAGCATGCCGAGTTCTAGGGCTCTGAGGGTGTTAGAGAGCACAAAATGAAATGGTCTCCTCCTGACTAAGAGTCTGATTAAGGCCATAAATCTGATGCTCCCATCGATGGGAGGGATTGCATTTTAGACCTCTGGGGTCCAGAGCCTGAACACTGATGTAGGGTTAGGGTTTGGTCCTTAGAGAATGGCAGGCCGGATATGCCAGTGCAGACCCAGGATCTCCAGATGGCTGAGTTGAGGGCATTGCTCTGGTGGCCCATCAGGCTCCAGGATTGTGGTGTGTGGGTCCTTGTAAGCTGTGGGTGTCTTTAGGAGGCATGGAAGTTTCTCTAGCCAGGAGGGTTTTGCACAGGGCCATGGGGTCCAGTTTCCTCATGGGTGGCAGCCAGAGTTCTGTGTTGGGAATATGGGGTCCCTAGTCTCAAAGTCTAGGGAGCCAGGCCTCTGGGGATGGAAGCTTGAACACTCAAACTAGGGTTAGGGTTAGGTGGTAGGGGCAGGGCAGCACCTATAT
>NW_026743932.1:0-3174 GCF_022355385.1 Mustela nigripes
AGGCTATGAGGAAACAGCTGGTAGAAAAGGCACTTTGGTGCTTGCAAATATACATATATATGTATATTTATAATATATTCATAATACATGTATATTTATAATATATTCATCATATATCAATAATATAATATATTCATAATATAATATGTTTATAATATATTCATAATATAATATTCATAATATAATAATATAATATTATATAATATATAATATATAATATAATGTTATATAATATATTGATAATATAATAATATAATAATCATAATATAATAACATAATATAATATATTAATGATATATTCATAATATAATATTTCATATCATATATACAATATATATATGAAATATTGACATGAAATATTATATTATGAATATATCATTAATATATATTAAGAACTTATATATTAATATATATATTATATATATATATTATATATATTAAGAACTTCATTTTTTAAAATGTTATATAATATATATAATATATAATATATATGATATGAAATATTATATTATGAATATATATGAAATTTATTATGAATAAATATATGAAATCACTTGACCCAGAAATGTCATATCTTGGAGTATATTCTACAGATATATTCCCACAGGTAAAAACTAATACATTTACAAGATTTTTATCACAGTCATAAATCACAATAGGAAGGATTGGAAGCAACACAACTGCCCATCCAGTGAGGCTGTTTAAATAACCTATTGTATCTTCATCCAATGGAGTGCTATGGAACTTTACAAAAGAAGAAAGTTATCTGCGTCCTGGTATGTCTCCAAGACATAATCACTTGGAGGGGGGGTGTGATACAGTGTATATAGTACACTTCCATTTGTGTATAAGGGGAGAGAGTGAGAATATATCTTCCTATTTGCTTATATTTATATAAAGAAACTCTGGATGAATACCCAAGCAAGTATAAAAGTTATGCTTAGAATACTGGGGGTGAGAAATGAGTGGTTAGGGAACAGAGCTGAGAAAAAGAACTTCATTTTTTAAAATGTTACTCATTCAAAAATTTTCAGAATATTTTGCTTTTAATTATGCTATAAAAAAAACCATGTTTTATTTATTTATTTATTGTTTTATTCATTTTTAAATTTATTTTCAGTGTTCCAGAATTCATTGTTTATGCACCACACCCAGTGCTCCATGCAATACATGCCCCCCATAATACCCACCACCAGGCTCACCCAAACCCCCTGTCCAAAATCCTCAGTTTGTTTCTCAGAGTCCACAGTCTCTCATGGTTCATCTCCCTCTCCAATTTTCCCCAATTCACTTCTCCTGTTCATTTCCCCATGTCTTCCATGTTATTCCTTATGATGTTTTAAAGCAGAAATATGTCAGAAACCACCTTAACCATGTGATCAAAGTTAATGTTGCTAATAATAAGTCATATTGACATAATGTATGTTCTGATATGTTGACTAAGAAGGGCACATCACTCCTATGGTTTTCTTGCCAAAAATGAAAAACTTCAATATGGGGTGCCTGGGTGGCTCAGTCACTAAGCATCTGCCTTTGGCTCAGGTCTTGATCCCAGACTGGGATCAAGCCCTGCACTGGGCTTCCTGCTAGGGAGGAAGTCTGCTTCTCCCTCTTCCACACCCCCCCTTCTTGTGTTCCTATTCACTGTCTCTCTGTGTCAAACAAATAAATAAAATCTTTACAAAAAAATAAAACCTTAAATATAATAATGAGGAAACACTAGACAAACTCATTTAAGTGGCTGTTCTACAAAATAACCAACCAGTATTCTTCAAAAGTGTTAAAGTCATGGAAAACAAAGAAAGACAGAAAGCCTGTCACTACCTGAAGAGACTAAGGAGAGATGGCATGTGAAAGAAATGTGGGACTCTGGGTTGGATCCTAGACCAGGAAAATGTCATTAGTGGGAAAACTGCTGAAATTAGCCTACGGAGGCACCTGGGTGGCTCAGTTGGTCATTTTTTTCCCCTCACGTCATGATCCCAGAATCCTGGGGTCAAACCTTGCATTGGGCTTTCTGCTCAGCAGAGAGACTGATGCCCCCACTGCCCCTCCCCCACTCATGGTGTAGCTCTCTCAAATAAATAAACAAAATCGTCACAAAAATTAAAAAAGGAAAGAAATTCACCTAAGGTCTGTAGTTTAGTTCATAATATTATACCACAGTTATTTCCCTAATTTTGATGAGATACTATGGTTGTGTAAGATGTTAATATTAGAGGAAGATGAGTCAAGGAAATGTGGAAACTCACTGTACAATTTTTGCAGCTTGTCTGCAAGTCCAAATTCTTTAAAAATACAAAGGTATTTTAAAATAAGCATTGGTCAGAAACCTCTTTGGTCCGCAGGCCTGCTGGGACATGTGGAAGATAGATAAACATCATTATCCCTGGTTTGAGGAATATGATAAAGATCCTAGCTCAGGTTCCTTTGCTATACACTCTTGTAGGAAGATGTTTCTTCCTTCATGCTATACACTCTTGTAGGAAGATGTTTCTTCCTTCATAACACACCTAACTTTGCATCTGTACACTCATTTGGGTGGCTATTATTGTAATGTCTGCTTCCCCACCAGGAGCAGGGAAATGTATGGACATATTGTCCATGATAGGTGTCTTAAAGCATGTGTAGGACATATAAGTGGAAGGATTATGTTTATTTTGCATACTTCATAAAGACAGAACCAAAATCAAAAGTGGAGATTACAGGAGGCAAATTTCAAACAAATTTTATCTTCTAACAGTGGGAGCAATCAAATAACTAAATATATATAAACTAAATATAACTAAATAATAACTAAATAACTAAATATATATATTTATATATACATATAACTAAATAAGAATTAATAACTAAATATATATATTTATAGCAATCAAATAATTAAATATATATATATATATATTTATTTATTTATTTATTTCCAGCCTCTTCTGAAATACCTCCAGTTCTGAGAGGTGCATCCTCACAGTGGAACTATATATATATATGTATATATATATATATATATATATATATATACACACACACACATATATATATATGACAGACAGGAGACAGGAGTGACATCTTCAGGAGAGCACAGTGCACAGACTAGATAACAGCTAAGAGGCAAATTTATTTGCCAAATCAAATAACTAAATATATATAAACTAAATATAACTAAATAATAAC
>NW_026743933.1:0-1569 GCF_022355385.1 Mustela nigripes
CAGAGGCCTGGTTTCCAATATCAGCATGTGGGGCTTTCCTGAGGCATCAATCAGATCAAATCTAGTCTCCACATGGGAAACTTGTCTTTTGGAGATGACGCAAAACCTCTGGTTAGGAGAAGCATTCAGGGTCCGTGTGCCACCGCCCCGTGCCAAGGTCTCCATGCACACAAACCCACAATAGGACCCATCCGCAGGAGAGTCCATTTCAACTCAGCCCCCTCCGTTGATCCACTACAGCTAGTGTATCAAAACTGTCTATTAACGGGGAGACAGTTAGAATCGAGGCAGTCTGCCCAGGGTTCCATCCTTCGATCCCTGCTTTGCTGTGGTTCCGTATGAAACATCCTGGAGTGATCCAACAGATCTCAATTGTTGATCAGAACAAATCCTTGTGGTTTGGAGCATATCCCAACTCCCCTCCTGGGTAAACCTCCATGGCCTCGAGATGCTGCCCCCTTCAAGAAAGGGCCATAATGGACAGAAACTCCAACCTGAGCCTAGGTCTGAACCTCTCCCTGACTTCAGATGCACGAAGTCCCGATTCAGATCTGCAGAGAGTGCCTGCCGTGCCCTCGTCCCGAAACCTATGCCTAAGTTGTGTTCTTATTCTTCCGTCCTCACACTCCTTGCCCAAAGGGCATCCAGTTTGGGAATTCCGGAGCCACAGAGCAGCACTCTGCCTGCCCTCCAGAAGAAAAACGTTGCCCTTGGGGCTACCCAGAAACGCTAAATGAGGATCAAGCAGCACGGCACTCGACTCTCCCCCAATTATACAATCTACCCTGAAAACTAATGCCTGGTCTAACGCAGCCTAGGCCTGAACCTCCTGATCAACACTCAGCGAGCTGGCTCCACACTGAGCACGTCGGACCTGACATGGACTAAGTCGTCATCTCTTCCCAAGCTCGGTTTTCAGACTACATAACCTACACCTTAACTCCAATCACGTCCCAGCGGTGAAAGAGATGAAACAATCAGAACTACTACTTCCCCATGGCAAGAATACATGTGGTTGGCATGGAGCCCAACGTTCAGTGTAAGAGCAACAGTGTGGACCATGATTCCCACCCATGCTTGAGCGCCTAGAAGGCATAAACACACATTGTGATCCTCAGCGAGAGTTCTGTCCTCAAGGAAGGCCTCTCAGTGGCTGGAACTAACCATAGTTCAGTTTGTCTATTCGCTCCTCCCCAGGACTCTGCTTTGAAATCCCTCTTTTGGTGGGACACCTGAGGTAACCAAACTGAAAGGACTCCTCCCATTCCCAAAATGAACCCAAAACAATTGGGTTCGTGCCAAATCCACAGAGACTAAGGCTCGTCCATGGCCCATGAGGCCTCCTCGACATTCCATGGCCATTGTTGACACAAAATCCAGAGACAAAAGCCTGAATATATGCCTCACACTCACTCTTTCTTCATATCCCGAAGAGTTCTCCTCATGCTCTGTAGATCGGGCCTGCCATACTTAAGTCCCCAAACGTAAGCCGAGTTAGTGTTTTCAGACTTCTATCCCCACACTCCTGGCCCACACACCCTCCAGGCTGGGGCCCCTGGAGCCACTCAT
>NW_026743933.1:1669-3174 GCF_022355385.1 Mustela nigripes
AATTGTGTAGGCCGCCCGGGACAAACAAGGGCGTCTGACAACAGCTGAGCATCTACCTACACTCATACCGTAGTTGGATGTCACCAGGGTAGTAGATTGAACCTCACAGGTCCCTAGGCCGTATTCGGATCCATTACTTTGGTTTCCAGGCATCTGTCCTCAGAGGCATGTTTTCAAATACCAGCATGCGGGGGTTTCCGGAGGTAAATCTCATCTCGACATGGGAAAATAGCAGGCTGGAACTGTATTAAAATTTTCGGTTAGGAGAATCCTATAAGGCCCAGTGCCACCACCCCTTTCCAAGGTCTCCATGGACACAAACCCACATTAGGATCCATCCGCAGGAGAGTCCATTTCAACTCTGGCATCTCGGTTGCTCCCCCAGAGCCAGCAGATAGAACCTGTTTTGTCGCTAGGAGACAATTGAGATGCGAGGCGGCTTGCCCAGGGCTCCGCGCTTAGAACCCTACTCCGGCGTCGTTCCATATGGAACGTCCTGGACCCATCCAAAAGGTCTCAAATGTCCTGCAGAAGGAATCCTTGCGTTTTGGAGCATCTCACAACTCCCAACCTGGGAAAACCGTGATGGCTTTCTGAAGCCCCACCCCCTTTCTGAAGGGGAAATCATGGACAGGAACTCCAACGTGAGCCAACGTCTGATCCTCGCCCTGAATTCAGATGCACGACATCTCGATTAAGCTCTGCAGAGTGTGCCGGCCTTGCCCTCGCCCTTAAACCTATGAGAAACTTCTGTTCTCCAATGTCCGTCCTCACACACCTGGCCCAAGACCTCACGTTTGGCAATTCTGGACCCACAAGGCAGCACTCTGCCTGCCCTCCAGATAAAAAACAAAATGTTGCCCTATGGAGCTACCCAGGCACCCGAAATGAGGATAGACCTACAAGGCACCCTTCTGTACACAAATTATATCGAGAAATCTGGGCACTAATACACTGTCTGACACAGCCAGAGCCCGGACTTCCTGACCAACACCCAGAGAGTTGACCACACACGGAGCACAACAGACCCGCCATGGCCTTAGCTCATCACCTATTCCCAACCTAGCTTCTCAGGCTTGAGAACATAGACCTTAACTCCACAACCCGCCAAGGGGTGAATGTGATGCAGAAATCAGAACTCCTCCTTCCCTATGGCAAGAAACCTTGTGGTTGGCATGTTGTCCCACGTTCAGTGTAGGACAAACCAGCGTTCACCATGAGGCCCCGCCCATGCTTGAGTACGAAGAGGGCACAAACACGCATTGTGACCGTCAGCGTGAGTCCTGTCCTCTAGTAAGTCCTCTCAGTGGCTGGACCATTAGACGTCATAATGGGCTTGCCAGGCCCCTAGGCCCCAAGTTTTCACCAGCTTTCTGGTTGGCCAGTCGCCCCTCCCCAGGGCTCTGCTCTGGAAACTCTCTTTTGGTGGGACACCTGAGGTAAAAACAAAACAAAACGGACTCCTCCCATCTCAAAGAATAACCCCCAACTCTTGGGATCGGGCC
>NW_026743934.1:0-3174 GCF_022355385.1 Mustela nigripes
AGGAGAAACCTCCCAAATGGAGTGACACTGTAGCCCAGGTCACAGATTGAACATACGTAAAATGAAAAAAAATGAGCATATAGACTGTAAATGTCTCAATTTGCACAATGGACTCCATGGATTTAGAAAAGGAATTTCTATTTGTTTTCTTTCCTAGTTATCTCCAGATTTATAGCACATTTTTGCTCATTTTTTTCCCCCAGCTAATAAGCATCACAAACATCTTTTTTGTCTGGGTTGTGCAGGAGTGTCTTCACTAAACACTTGAGATTAGAGAGCTGGAAGGCCAATGGGTATTAATTCAGACATTAAACCCTGGGATGTGGCATGTGAATCTATGTAGAACTTGATGAAATCACCGTCCTTAGAAGCATAAGCCCTATTAAAAGAAAATGTAAAAATTGTGTCTACTGTGGGTAGGGGCCCAGAGGTAGCTTTCTTCAGTCACTGCAAAGGCACAGGCAGCTCTTGGTGGTGTCATCTGATGAATACATGTAATGGGAGAAAGGAATTGGCAAATGTGGTAGGTTTCTGAGGAGTAGGGAAGTCCTACTTTATCTTCATGATTTAACTGAATTCCTTTTTGTTACTGATGATCGGATGCTGTCGGATTATATTTACCGAAATCGCCCAAACCTAATTCGGTAGCATTGGATAAAGAGGGGTATTGGTGATGCGCTTATGTGCGCTTAGCTTTCAAAAGTCAGGTGGTAGAGTAGCTGTTGGCGGTGAAGGAGCCTTCTGGACACTGGGGTAGGCAGGATCAGCAAGGTGTGTGCTGTGGTTGAACCCAAGCACTGCTCTCCCCGGGATAAAAGCTCAGTCAAGATTTGAGCCACTGTAGATAGGGGAACATTCAGGGAAGCTGCTGCAGTGCATTGTGGGAACTTCCTGTCTGTACTCAGTGCCATGTTCAATACCCTCCCTGGCTCTGGCTCTGTCTGCTGTAGTTTTGGAATATAGGTGAGTTTCAGTGGGGTGGAGTCGGAGCCGATGACCAAGAAAAAATTCTTGAGGCATCTTTGGTGCAAAATGTTTTATTAAAGCATGGGGACAGGAGGAGGGCAGAAAGAGTTGCTGCCACCAGGGTCATGAGGGGTGGCTGATTTTATACTATGGGTTTGGGGAAAGGTGAGGAATAAGAGAGTTTTCAAAATTATTTTCTTATGGGGCATCTGGGTGGCTCAGTGGGTTAAGCCGCTGCCTTCGGCTCAGGTCATGATCTCAGGGTCCTGGGATCGAATCCCGCCGCATCCGGCTCTCTGCTCAGCAGGGAGCCTGCTTTCCTCTCTCTCTCTCTGCCTGCCTCTCTGCCTACTTGTAATCTCTCTCTGTCAAATAAATAAATAAAATCTTAAAAAAAAAAAAAAGAAGCACTCTATGCTTGTGGCCATTTTACCATTGTGTCACACAAAAACGACATACACAACACACATTTTCTTTATTTAATAAAGTGCATCTGACTCGGGACGCCTGGGTGGCTCAGTTGGTTGGACGACTGCCTTCTGCTCAGGTCATGATCCTGGAGTCCCGGGATCGAGTCCCGCATCGGGCTCCCAGCTCCATGGGGAGTCTGCTTCTCTCTCTGACCTTCTCCTCGTTAATGCTCTCTCTCACTGTCTCTCTCTCAAGTAAATAAATAAAATCTTTTTAAAAAAAAAAAGTGCATCTGACTCTAACAAAGTCTGTCTTGGCTTCCACCTCTACCATCTCTCTCTTCTCTCTACCCTCCTTGAGCTTGCTGAGATCACCCCAAATACACTTTAGTTCACATTCCTGAAAGAAAGCAATCCAAATTTATGTTAATTAGAACACAGGTGCCTGGGTGGCTCTATTGGTTATGCAGCCACTTGGTTTCAGCTAAGGTCATCATCTCAGGGTTCTGAGATCAAGCCCCAAATAGGGCTCTCAGCTCAGTCAGTAGTATGCTTCAGAATTCTCTTTGTACCTACTCACTTGCTCTGCTCTAAAATAAATAAACCTTTGGGGCGCCTGGGTTGCTCAGTGGGTTAAAGCCTCTGCTCTCGGCTCAGATTATGATCCCAGAGTTCTGGGATTGAGTCCTGTATTGGGCTCTCTGCTTCAGCGGGGAGCCTGCTTCCCTCTCTCTTTCTGCCTTTACTTGTGATCTCTGTCAAATAAATAAATAGATTTTTTTTTTTTTTTAAGTGGGGCTCCTGTGTACTCTGTTGATTCACCATCCAACTCTAAGTTTCAACTGAAGTCATGATCCAAGGGTTGTGGATATAATCACAATGCCTGGGGGTGGACAATTTCTGAGAGCAAAAATGGAAAAATCAGGATACCCAAGGGTATTTAACATATTTTATAAGACCTGAGTGTCTACCTACTCTCTGTATACATAACAGAAAACCTACATTATCTTTTGTATATATACCCATCAACCTTTACATTATATAGCTGACCACTAAACAAAGGTACTGAAAAATGAATTATCTTCAATTGATGCAATGTTAAATATGACTGTAACATGCTAACCATGTCCTCTTCTCTCTCAGGTCGGGAGGAGTAGAGGGACAGCATGGGTTGTGAAATAACCTAGGGACAGCTAGCCCCAAAACTGGGTAGGCTGTTTAAAGCAGAAATGGTCTCTATGGTGTCAGGTGACCTGCTTCTCAATCAATGCCTTGCACATAGCTCAGAGCACTGGACTAGACTCATCATGGGGCTGAGTGGAATCTCCTGCCAACCTCAGGTCAGCTTCCTTGGAAGGTCACCCATCTATACTAGAAGAGATCTGTGTTGGGCTTATATTTCTGGGATACCAATGCTCTGTGGAACTACAACACACACCGTGCTGGTTCTAAATAGTTGCACCCAGAAGCCTTTCTTTATCTTTAGCATCTACTCAGTCATGTGATATCTTCAAATTATGCACACAATACTTAAATCCTCCAATATCCCCCCCCCACACACACACACATCACTCCATGAATCTGAGCCTGGAAAAGTACAGTTATTTCGGTCATCCAACAGCAACTGGTCCTCAGGTGCACCAGGAAATTCTCATTCATGAGAAAAACACCTGACTTCCCATAAAAACACCACAATTCCCAAGAACACATCTCTGTCACATATGCTCATCATGAATAGCTTCCTAAGGCCCTGCAGTGACCAAAGAACTTCCTCACATTTCAAGAGTTCTCCATATTT
>NW_026743935.1:0-3173 GCF_022355385.1 Mustela nigripes
ATCTCGTATCAGCCGCCACACACTGGAACTGCCTTCTGATTGTCACTACAATTAACATTAGCTTGTGTTTATAATTCCATCCTCACCCTCCTTTTGCACACGCCCTCTTGATAGGGAATTCTTGAGCCACAATGCAGCATTCTGCCTGCCCCAGAGAAAGAAGAAGTACCTGGTGCGTCTTCCCAGAAACCCCACATTAGGATCCACCAGCATGGCCCTCGACGGGACCCTAATATTTTAGGCCGCCATGGCCACTCAGGCTCTGTCTGACACAGCCTGAGCTACGACCTTCAGTCAGCTATGCAGACAGTGGACTTAATATCCTGCAGGTAGGACCTGCCATGGCCTGAAGCCGTCACATCTACTCAACTTGTATATTCAGGCATTTCTCCCCAGACCATAGCTCAAATCACTGCCAGTGAGGGAAAGTGTAGCACAGGAGTACTTCTCCTTCCCGATGGCAGGAAACCTGGCTGTTGAAATGGATGTCCAACCCTCAGAGTGGGAATCAGCTGCATGGGCCATGAGACCACCGTCACACATGGGAGCCACCCTGGGCACAAACAGGCATTGTGACCCTCATCATGAGCCAGCTTTCAAACAAACCCCCTTGGTAGCTGGACCAGGAGCCTGCAGAGCGGGCCTGCCAATTCCCTAGGGCAAAATTCACACATTCGTTCATGTTTTCCACATGCCCAGACCCAGAAACTATCTCTGGATCCCTCTTTTCGTGGTCCCCTGAGTCGGAAAACAGCAGTATTCCCTTCCCCAAGAGACACCAAACTCTTGGGAGCTGGATAGAATCCGCAGAGACGAAGAATCTCCCATGGCCCCATGAAGACTCCCATACATTTTGCGACCGTTCTGGACACACTATACAGACAGAAAAGCCTGTGCTACTGCCTCCATGACTCCTTAATTTGAGTACACTATGAGCTGCCCTCAAAGCCTGCAGATCAGGACTGTGATCACCTTGGCCCTCACACTAACCCTAGTTTGCGTTTGCAGATTTCTGTCCCCAAAGCCCAGGCCCACATGCCCTCCAGGATGGGGTATCTGGATCCCCGGACAAGTGTGCATATGTTCCTGAAGGAATATCTGCCCTTCACTGTTGCCAAAACCCTGAAGGTTAGGAGCAAAGTACAAAGCCCCTGAGCCCACCTCAGTTCAAAGGAAAACTCTGGATCCAAATGCACATTCTGACACACAATGAGGAACTTCCTCCAGGTAGATATCAAGTCAAAGGCCCTGAGTCAGAAGATTGAACCTGACATGCCCCTAGGACCTCATTGGAACACTAGACTGGGTTTTCAGGCATCTGTCCTCAGAGGCCTGTTCTAGAATACCAACTTAGGATATAAAATGTGTTCCCTGAACCACACAAGAGAACATCTCCTGTCCCTAGAAGGAAAATGTGCCCTTCGACCTGTGTCAAACCATCAAGTTGTGAGAATCCTGCATGGCCCCATTAGCCACCAGCACATTCTAAGATCTCCCTGGTAACAAACTAGCATTGAGACCAATCAGCAAGAAATTCCATGTGAAGTCAAATGAATTATCCAGCCACATCACAGCATGCTACCATCCCCGTATAAAGAAGAAGTGCCCCGTGAGTCTGCTGGAAACCCCTCTTGAGGATCAATCTGCTCAGCCCTCGAGGGAGCCCAGATTTATAGGCTGCTTTGGCTACTAGTAATTTGTCTGAAAGAGCCTGAGCCCTTACCTAGTTCCCTCCTCCCAGAGAGCGGGGCCCATACCGAGCATGTGAGACTGGTCATGGCTCAAGTCCATCATCTATACCCATCCTTGTTATTCAGGCATCTCTCCCCAGTCCTTTCCTGGAATCCCTGCAAATTGGGGTGTTAGGGTCGATAAACAAAGAAGCAGGACTGATACAAAGCGAAGGTCAAGCAAAGCTTTATTTCGTGCCAAGCATCGAGATCAAACTGACTGGTCAGGGCCATCTCTTGCAAAGAGGAGACCCCTCACAGCCTCACAGACTAACTTTTATAGAGGTAGTTTAGCCAGACTATACACATGTGGCCAATGAGATTGCAGTACACAGAGAATACTGCACATGCATGGTATGTCTGCCTCACACAAAATAAAAAATGCTAAGTAACACACGTGTGCCCAACTGAATTTCAATTTACCCTAGGAGATATATGCGTGCCCCACTGAGTGGATGTCTTCATCTGGCCTGAACCTCCTTTGTATCTAGGCTCTGGAATTAAGTTCCTCTGGGAGGGGCAAGGTCAATCTAAGTTTAGTGCATAAGGTCAATCTAAGTTCACTACATAAACACAAAAAGACGTCCTCTGGCCAACCAGGCCCTTACATTTCCTCTTTTCTTTGGAGATTAGTCAAATCCTTGACTTTTCATCCAGTTCTATGTTCTCTGGGTGTAAGGGCTTATATTGAGCATGTAAGTCTAAAACTTTTATCGCTCTAGTTTTCTTTTGTACAAATGACAAAAGAGCACAGTCGGCTGATGAGTTAGCCATTTACTGCTTCATCTAATTTCTTACCTATACTTTACATAAACAGGTAACAATAAGAGCAACAATAAACTCATAGTCTTTTGAGTCTTAGCTTTAGTCCATGGTCAGCGGGGTCCATTGGCTGAAGCTTCTACCTCTGGGAGGCATCTTCATCCTCAGCTCACTTGACATGACCCTTGTGAATCCAGGCCCTGATGCCTTCTACTTTTATTGCTGTGGGGGAGGTCAGGATAACAGTAAATAGTCCCTTTCAGCGAGGCTTCAAATTCTCCACTTGATAGCGATGTATCCAATCCAAGTCCTTGGCTTGTTAAGGATGTGGTTCCAGCTATGTCTCCATCCCAGTGTGGGCAGTCCATATCCCGGCATGAGCTTTATTTTAAGGCAGACTGTAATGCCTGCAGTGACTGGAGTACAGACTGATCAGTAATTTCTGCTAGGGCAACCTCTTGTAGCTGAGGACAGAGTGGGGGAAGGGCGGTCTCCCAAACATTATTTTAAATGGGGTCACCTTGTTTAAATAGGGTGTACATCGTTCCCTGAGGAGGGAGAAGGAAGAAGATCCACCTATGACTGCCAGTATCCAGAATTAGTTTTGTCAAGGTCTCTTCAAGAGCCTGGTTATTTCTTCTTGCCCAGAACTCTGGGACCGATAGGCACAATGTAGTTTCC
>NW_026743936.1:0-1916 GCF_022355385.1 Mustela nigripes
CAGAAACCTAAGCCTAGCTTGTGTCCAAAGAATTCCGTTCTCAGACTTATGGCACACAAGCCCTCCAGTTTGGCAATCCAGAATTACAATGCAGCTCTCTGCTTGCCTCCAGAACAAAAACATTCCCCTCTGGGGCTACCCAGAAACCCCAAATGAAGATCAACCTGCACGCCACTTGGCTGTACCCAAAATATATAGGCTGACCTGGGCAATAATGCCCTTTAAGACAGAGCCTGAGCCTGGACCTCCTGGCCCCACCCAGACAGCTTGCTGCTCACTGAGCACATAGGACCAGCCATTGCCTTAGGTTTTTATCTCTTCCCAACCTCAGTTTTCAGGATTCAGATCCTAGACCTTATCTCCAATCACTGCCCATGTTTGAAAATGATGCGGAAATCAGAACTTGAGCAAGAGCCTCACACTCGCCCTTTTTTCATATCCTGAAGAGTTCTCCTCATGGTCTGTAGATCAGTCCTGCCATACCTATGACCCGAAACATAAGCCGAGTTTCTGTTTTCAGAAAACGGTCCAAGCAGCCCTGGCCACACACCATACAGGCTCAGGCCCCTGGAGCCAAATATGACGACTGTGCTTGCCCTCTCCAAGGGAATTGTGAGTGCCCATTCCAATGGCCACAACCCTACTAAGAGTATAAACCTCCAAAGTCCCTGAGGCCATCCCAATATTTGTGGTTTCCCAGGACAAATGGGGCAATCTGGGCCCATCTGAGCACCTATCGGCACTCAGACCCGTAGACGGATGTCCCCAGAGGTAAAAAGGAACGAACAGGTCCCTAGGCACCTATCTGATCCATTGCTTTGGTTTCCAGGCATCTCTCCACAGAGGCCTGGATTTCAATAACAGCATATGGCTGTTTCTTAACTCACCCATCAGAACAAATCACATCTACACATGGGAAACTTACACGATGGAGCTGTGTGAAAGCCTCTCTTTAGGAGAACCCTTCAGGGCCCCAGTGCCACCGCTTCATTCCAAGGTCTCCATAGACATATTATCATATTAGGACACATCCACGGGAGAGTCCATTTCAACTCAGCCTCCTTGGTTGCTCCCGGAGATCCAGCAGATCTAAACTGTCTTGTTGCTTGGAGACAATTGCAATGCGAGGTGGGCTACCTAGCCATCCATCCTTAGAACCCTGCTCGGAATCGTTGTCCTGGAGCCAACCAATAGGTCTCAATTGTCATGCAGAAGAATCTTTGCAGTTGGGAGCTTCTCACAACTCACATCGTGGGAAAACCCCCATGGCCTTGTGATCCACGCCCCTTTCAAAAATGGGCCATCAACGACAGAATGTCCAACCTGAGCGATCGTCTGATCCTCGCAGTGACTTCAGATGCACGAGATCTTGATTCAGGTTTGTAGATTGTGCCTGCCATATCCTCACCCAGAAACCTAGGCCTAGCTTGGGTTCTCAGACCTCCGTCCTCAGACTACTGGCCCACAAGCCCTCCAGTTTGGCAATCCAGAACTACATTGCAGTACTCTACCTGCCCTCCAGAAGAAAAACATTGCCCTCTGGGGCAACCCAGGAACCACAAATGTGGATCAATACGGCACGCAATTCGGCTTTACCCCAAATATATAGGCTGACCTGGGCACTAATGCCCTTTCTCACACAGCTTGATCCTGGACCTCCTGGCCCCAACCAGACAGCTGGCCTCACACTGAGCACATCTTATTTTTCATGGCCTTAGGTCGTCATCTCTTTTCAACCTCGGTTTTCAGGCTTCAGAACATAGACATTATCTCCAATCACGGACCGGTTTTGAAAATGATGCAGAAATCAAAACTCTTTCCCCATGGCAAGAAACCTTGTGGTTGGCATGTTGTCCAGGTTCAGTGTAGTTGAAACCAGTGTGGCCCATGAATCCCCGCCCATGCTTGCGGGCCAC
>NW_026743936.1:2016-3172 GCF_022355385.1 Mustela nigripes
CTTGTGGTTGGCATGTTGTCCAGGTTCAGTGTAGTTGAAACCAGTGTGGCCCATGAATCCCCGCCCATGCTTGCGGGCCATATTGGTCACAAACACACATTGTGACCCTCAGCCTAAGCAAAGACCTCAGGTAAGGCCTCTCAGTGGCTGGATGGAGAGACAGCATATTGGGCTTGCCATGCCCTTAGGCCCCAATTTTTAACCATAGTTCAGGTTGTCCCTTCACTCTTCCCCAGGGCTCTGCTTCGAATTCCTATTTTGGTGGGACACCTGAGGTAACAAACCTGAAAGGAGTCCTCCCATCCCACAGATTGACGGAAAACCATTGGGATCGAGCCAAGTCCACAGATAGCAAGATTCGTCATGGGCCATGAGGCCTCCCCAACATTCCACGGCCAACGCTGATACAAAAGCCAGAGACAGAAGCCTGAGCACGTGCCTCAGACTCTCTCATTTTCATATCCTGAAGAGTTCTTCAGTAAAGAACCTACACGTCACTCGAAGGCACCCAAAATATATAGTCTAACCTGGGCACTAATGCAATGTCTGACAACCTGAGCCCGGACCTCGTGACCAACACCCAGACAGCTGACCGCACACTGAGCACATCGGACCCGACATGGCCTTAGGTCATCATCTCTTCCCTACCTCAGTTTTCAGGCTTCAGAACCTAGGCCTTATCTCCAAACACTGCCCAGGGGTGACTGTGATGCAGAAATCAGAACTCTTGCTTACCCATGGCAAGAAACCTTGTGGTTGGCATGTTGTCCAACGTTCAGTGTAGGAGATACCAGCATTCACCCTGAGGCTCCGCCCATTCTTGAGTGCGACGAGGGCATAAACACGCATTGTGACCCTCAGCGTGAGTCTGGTCTTCTAGCACGTCCTCTCAGTGACCTGACCATTAGATGTCATAATGGGCTTGACATGTCCGTAGGCTCCAATTTTTAACCAGATTTCTGGTTGTCCAGTCGCCCTTCCCAGGGCCCTACTCTGGAATCCCTCATTTGGTGGGACACCTGAGGTTGAAAAACAGAACAAAACAAATAAAAAAAAAAACAGAACACGGACTTCTTCCATCCCACAGAATGACCCCAAACACTTTGGAAGGGGCGAAACCCCCAGAGAGTAAGACTCGTCCATTTCCCATGAAGTC
>NW_026743937.1:0-3172 GCF_022355385.1 Mustela nigripes
TGACCTGAGCCTAAGGCAGAGGCTTTAATGCACTGAGCCACACAGGCGCTCCCTGTGTTTGTCTGAAAACATAGTCATTTGGAAATTTCAACCTACTGAGTTCCAGAGTAATTTTGTGCAATGGGAAATGAAGATGGGAAGGCCATATGAGAGAATTCACAAAAGGGTATATGCTTCCCAGTGGAAAACTCCACATGTGTGATGAGAAAAGAAATCAACTCTCACAGTAACTTAGGACCCAATGACCTGCTCCTGGAAACCCAGCTGAAGGTCTGGGAGGCAGTGATCATGCATGTAATCAGTGATGTCCCCCTTAAGAACATGTGACCCAGTGTGAGATTACGACAGTGCACATAAGAGCTTTGACACTTCACTAAGCATGATACGCTCTAGTTCCATCCATGTTGTAGACAGGGTCTTAAGTGGGCTGGTTCTGCAAGGCACGTTTTCCATCAGAAGTAAAATGGAGATGACTCATGAAACATGCCCTGAGAACATTACAGACTGCAAAGGAGACAGTATAAAATGCAGAGTTTCCCCCAGTTTCCGTTTGTGAGGATTCCCAGACCCATCTATCCCCAGCATGAGCACAACACCATTGCACCTGAACGTAACCTAAAGGGAGTCGGGCTGGCCAGAGGACTTCACTGCGGAGGGAGGGGCCCTCCTCCCCCAGTTACTTCCCCGGAGTGCACTGTGGGCAGGCAGGGGTACACATCCGCACACACATCTTCCCCACCACCATGCTCCAATACTATAGCATCTGTGCCAGAACGGCTATCCGCCCCCTGTGTCTCACCTAGCACCTGGGGTGAAGAGATGCCATGGGGAAAAGTACTGTCACCACATGTTAATATAGGTCTGCACACCTCGACAGAGACAAGAGTGTGACACCAAGGATAATCAACTAAGGAAAAAACTCCACTCAGGACAGGCCAGTATCTACAGCTGGGACCACACCTCCCCCACCACAGCAAACAGGGCAGCTCCTTCTATACATTGAGAACAAACACAATGAGAGGCCATGGGAAGCCAGGTGTCCATGCATGGAAGTGCAGGTGCTTGTGGGTCAACCGGAAGCCCACCAGCATCCCCCCTGACCAGCTCTGCTTCCCTCCCTGACAATGGGATCTTCTACACTCCACAAGGGCTGTCCATGGCCACAGACAGCGCTGAGGAGATAGGAGTGTCCGGAGTCCTGCAGAGGACCTGGAAGAGTGCTTTCTGAGAGAAACAGGACCCCTTCGAGTGAGTGAGACCAGCTCTGTGGATCCATGTCCCCGACATTCAGACAGTCCTTAGCTCAGGCACAGAGCCAATGCCTAGTCCTGGGTGCTGAGAACCACTGATGGGCCAATTCGATACCCCCAAATGGGAACCAGTGTGTCTGGAGAGCGCAGGCAATGCTCCCAGGATGGGTAGGGAGAGACGCTATGAGCTGGCACAGCCATCAGACCCCATCAGAACCCGCTCACAGAAGCATAAGTTAAACACATGTGAGGTGTGGGCCTTTTAGAGAGTCACTGGGATTCCCTCTTCAGGGATTCTGCTCCAGGGGGTATTTTCTATGACACACCTGGAACCTGCCAGAGTTCATCATCATCTCACCCAGGGGCCAACTGGAGGGAATCTAGCTGTCGTCTTCATCCACTCAGATGGGACGCACGGGAGGTCACAGCTCACCTTCTCCACAAACACTCAAGCTGCCCAAAGCATGTGGGGCAAGTGTGACGCGGTCCTGGCTTTTCCAATTTTCCATCTGAGGAACTCTGCAGACACCCTCCCAGGTTAGTCTCCTGACCCGAATACTAAAAATGCTCCAGCTCCCGCAGGAAAGCAAACCGCAAGGAGTCAGCAGACTAGCTGACTTCACTGTGGGGTGAGATGTCACCCTCCTCGAGTTATGTACACACACACATACACACACGTACACACACACACACACACACACACACACACACACGCACAGATGCATGAGGTGAGCTTCCTACCATCCCGTGTTGCAAAGCATCTACAGCTTTGGGAGGAAGCACAAATTTGAAGATCTCTAAGGGAGCAGGTGGAGGCTCCTGGGTGAACAGCGTGCACTCTGAAAGGGATGATCGTAGGACACACACCAAGGCCACCGGCTAGGACAGGGACCTGTCCACACTGCAATCCATTTCAGAAACAGACATAACTAAAAATGCCCAAGCACTTACCATATGCATCTCTGGGTCCCTTTGAGGGTTAGTGCTGCTGTTCATCCTGGGAACCACTCTAGATGCTAGATCAGACAAAGGTCAGAGGTTTATTGTAGTTTCATGCTCTCCCATCTTGCACTCTTTCTCACACTTGGGTCCCTTATCAGAGGGTTTCACCCGTGACTCAAGTGAGTCCTTTGCAATGAGAGACACCAGTCACCTCTTGCGTGAGACACTCCAGGGCCCTGGTTCCCGTGTTTCTGTAAGTAATCCATCACGTGTAAACAGGTCGGGGTATAACTGGCTATCAACACTAAAATTGGGGTGCCCAACACACATCAGATAAAAATTACTTTATCTTCATAGTTTAAACACCTAAGTGAGAATAGCCTTGCGTGTGGACATCCACAAACCCTCAACATGAACAGCCCATGTTCTCTTCTCAGGCCACAGGTGGATGGTTCATTTGTCCATCCTGCAGTTGGGACCTAGAATGAGTGACTGGCCAACAAATAAACATTTCAGGGAAGAAACAGACTTTGACATTTGTATAGTCACGAACAAAGAAATCATAGACAGATTGAGCAATAAAGCTATGGCATTGCACCGATAACATGAGAGGAGTAAAATATATTTCATTGCTCAATATGGTCCTATAGATGACAAATAAAACAAAAATATAGAAACCTCCATAATGAGTAATAAATGCCCTTTTTCACCAATAGTCTTTTTTTTTTGTCAAGTTTTGACCACTGAGTCAAGGTGGGAAGGGCCCTCGTCTCGGGTAGCAGGGGTAAGGTGTGGAGCGGCGTGAGCTCCACCTGTCACGGGGGCAAGTGTCCTGCTGCCTGGGGGCATATAAGAAAAGCACCCTCCTGTCACCCCTTCAGACAACCTGCAGGCTTGTGATTCTCTCCAGGACACACAGCAATCACCCACAGGAACAGGAAGGACACCGTGTGGTTTCACAGCAGAAATCAGACTGCTGC
>NW_026743938.1:0-3170 GCF_022355385.1 Mustela nigripes
TTGCCTTCTTGTGAATAAAGTGATTTGTTTAAATATGAGTGTATGCTGGTGCGTATGTATGTTATATACACATGCATGTCTCCATATTTTTGGTTATTTTCCCACCACATTTGTAAAAAGTTTTAAACTTTTATTTTTTTTTTAAATTTTTGATACAAAGATTTATTTATTTTAGAGAGAGGGTGCACAGGTTGGGGGAGGGTTAGAGGGAGAGGGAGAGAGTGACTCTCAAACAGATGCCCCACTGAGTGAGGAACCCAACACAGGGCTTCATCTCAAGACCCTGATACCATGACCTGTGCTGAAATCAAGAGTCCGTCTCCTGGCCAACTGATCCTCTCACAGTGGTTTTTTCTAGAAACTGGAGACTATCATTCTGCCTTCTTACTTTAATTTCAATCACATATCAAATTTTAATGTGTGTATGGATTTGTTTAATACTGTCTATTTTTTCCATATTTAATTCATTGATGGCACATACTTTAATCATCATATTTTGTAGTGTCAATTAAGATTGGGCTATCAGATTCCTACACATTGTATTTCTTCTGTAAAATTATATTAGTGATATTTGGCCTTTGTTTTTTCATATCAATTTAAGTATCAGTTTGTCAAGCCTCACAAAAATTTTGTTGTTATTTGATCAGTTTATATATCAGTTTGTATATTCTATATCAATTGCATACTGATCTTACCCACTATAATTGTTCTAATATTTTGCCAGTAGATTGTCTAATAATTTGGTATTAGATTTATAGATAATATTTATTATTTATATATGCATGATTTTCCAAATATAAGATTTATACACATAAGAGATTTATATATAAAAATATACATATAATCAAAACAAGATATATATATATAAAAGAGTATATATATATAATCAAAAACCTCTAAATAAGGAGAGTAAATCTCAATCTTTTAACTTTTTTCAAATTTTTCAAATTCTTCAAATTTCAAATTTTTCAAATTTATTTCTTTGTCTTATTGTACTTTTATGGCTGGTAACAATATCTGTTTGTGTTTGTATTCATTATGGATTCGGAGGTGAGACTTTTAGATATTCTAACTTCTTCTTGGACCATATCCCAAATGTGAAAACATGCGCGCACAGACACACACAAATACAAACTCAAAAGCCATAATAGGCCTAAAGAAATAATTTGGAATTACCAAACACCTGAAAACATGGGGTTGTCTAATTTTGTTTTTCATGTTATTAAAGAAAATTCTGAAGTCTGATCCTTCTGTTTGATGATATCTGTAGTTTTGTTTTTTGTTTTTGTTTTTGTTTTGTTTTCTTGATAGAAACATGTAATCAGGCTGCTTTTGAGATTTTCTCTTTGTCTTTGGTTTGAGAGCTCTTACAACAAAGTTCCTAGGTTTGGTTGTCTTTTTGAATTCATCCCCCTTTGTTTTATGAAGTTTCTTGAATCTATGACTTGATGTCTTATGTCTATTTTAGAATTTTCTTAGCTGTTATCTATTTAAATCCTACCTCATTATCCTCCGTTTTCTTGGCTTCTCTAATTACATGTACATTAGAATTTTTTACTATGTCCCATACATTTTTTAATACTTATATTTTAAATATCCCACTTTCACGTTCTCTGTGCTTCAATCTAATTTATCTACTGATTTGTTTTCCAATTCACTAGTTTTCTGTTCTGCTGTTAAACTCACCTTCTGAGCTCTTAATTTCAAGAAATCATTTTCTCAGTTCTGAAATTTCTTTTGGATTCTTTTTAATAGATTTCAGTTGCCTGATAAAATTCTGCATCTGTTTCTTCATTTTCTTAATATATTCATTATAGTTTCTTTTTTCTTTTCTTCTTCTTTTTTTTTAATCACCTTGTCTGATGAGTATAATCACCCCATCATTTGTAAGTCTGTTTTTATTGTCTGTTTTTGTCAGTTGTTCCTGTCATGCTTAGTAATTTTTGATTGAATGCTAGGAATTGCTTATGAACTATTTTGTAGGCCTTGGACGATGTAAACTTCTTACAGAATTTAAGCTTTCTGTTGGTCAGTTAGGACATTGGACAATTATCATGATCCAATTATGGTCTATTATGATCCAGGCCTAGTCCATTTTTGGTTTGACCTTAATTCTGGATGATGCCCTGAGATTTTATTTTCACTCTAAGACTTGCCAGAAGTTGGTAAGCTAGTCTTAGAATGATAGTCTATTAATTCTCCCCAGAATTACAAAGTCTGGTCATATTTGTATGATTGTGGTCTCTGAGGCTACGATTCTTAGTCATTTTACAGTGTCTCATAACTTCATGGACCACAAACCTAATATGAAAAGAAAAAAAAAATCAGGAAGCCCATAACGACCTTGAAGAAATGACTTTAAATTCTGAATACTTGGAATTTATGGACTAACAATGTAATAATTTTGATGTTGAGGAAACAACCCGTGACTACTCCTTATGTCCAGATTCACTAATTTTATGTTGCCTCGGCTAGTGGGTCTAGGGAAAATGTAAATTACATATATTAGTGTAACAGTAATTTAAAATAAATGAACTATGTATCAAAAAGCTTTTTCTTTTAAAAAAAGATTTTATTTGTGTATTTGACAGACAGAGGTCACAATTAGGCAGAGAGGCAGGCAGAGGTGGGGGGGAGGGGAAAGCAGGCTCCCTGCTGAGCAGAGAGCCCAATGCCGGGCTGGATCCCAGGATGGAGATCTTGACCCGAGCCAAAGGCAGAGGCTTAACCCACTGAGCCACCCAGGCACACGTCAAAAAGCTTTAAGAGAAGATAGATGTTCAGTTTAATGGTTTTCCTCTGGCAAGATTTAGAATGCTCTCACTTGACACATATTTGCACACTTCTAAAGTTAGTGGTTCACTTCTTGGCCCTCACAGAGAGCTTTTGGTGAAGATCCACTTCAGAGTTTCTCCGTGGCATATAATCTGGATGTGACCCTCCACCAGCTGACTATTCAGAGGGATATAAAGCACATTTGTGTTTGCCTTTTCTGTTTGTTTGTCTCTTATGTGTTTTAATGGTTTTGCCACAGGCGTGATTGAGAAAATCTTTTTCAGCCACAAAATTGCTGTTGTGTTTCCCCTATAATATGAATAATTTGACTTCAGGCATGCATGCAGCCTGGTTATGGTTAATTTCAGACTCTGACTATGGAGAAACCTCTGCCC
>NW_026743939.1:0-3170 GCF_022355385.1 Mustela nigripes
CATGATTCTTTATATGGAAAACCCAAAAGACTCCACCCCCAAACTACTAGAACTCATACAGCAATTCAGCAATGTGGCAGGATACAAAGTCAATGTGCAGAAATCAGTGCTTTTCTTATACACTAACAATGAAAATACAGAAAGGGAAATTAGAGAATTAATTCCATTTACTATAGCACCAAGAACCATAAGATACCTGGGAATAAACCTAACCAAAGAGGTAAAGGATAAAGAAACTGAAGAAGACACAAAAAGATGGAAAACCATTCCATGCTCTTGGATCAGAAGAATAAACATTATTAAAATGTCTATACTGCCTAGAGCAATCTATACTTTTAATGTCATTCCTATCAAAATTCCACCGGTATTCTTCAAAGAGCTGGAGCAAATAATCCAAAATTTGTATGGAATCAGAAGAGACCTTGAATAGCTAAGGAAATGTTGAAAAACAAAAATAAAACTGGGTGCATCACGTTACCTGATTTCAAGCTTTATTACAAAGCTGTGTTCACCAAGACAGCATGGTACTGGCATAAAAGCAGACACATAGACCAGTGGAACAGAGTAGAGAGACCAGATATGGACCCTCAACTCTATGGTCAATTACTCTTCGCCAAAACAGGAAAAAAAAATACAGTGGAGAAATGACAGTCTCTTCAATAAATGGTGCTGGGAAAACTGGACAGCTATATGTAGAAGAATGAAACTCGACCGTTCTCTTACACTGCACACAAAGATAAACTCAAAATGGATAAAAGACCTCAACGTGAGTCAGGAATCCATCAGAATCCTAGAGGAGAATATAGGCAGTAATCTCTTCGATATCAGCACAGCAACTTCTTTCAAGATATGTCTCCAAAGGCAAAGGAAACAAAAGCGAAAATAGACTTTTGGGACTTCATCAAAATTAAAAGCTTCTGCACAGCAAAGGAAAGAGTCTACAAAACAAAGAGGCAACCCACGGAATGGGAGAAGATATTTGCAAATAACAGTACAGACAAAAGGTTGATATCCAGGATCTATAATGAACTCCTCAAACTCAACACACACGAAACAGGCAAACATATAAAAAAATGGGAAGATGATATGAACAGACACTTCTCCAATCAAGACATACAAATGCCTATCAGACACATGAAAAAATGTTAATTATCACTAGCCCTCAGGGAGATTCAAATTAAAACCATATTGAGATATCACCTTACACCAGTTAGAATGGCCAAAATTAGCAAGACAGGAAACAACATGTGTTGGAGAGGATGTGGAGAAAGGGGAACCCTCTCACACTGTTGGTGGGAAATCATGTTGGTGCAGCTTCTTTGGAGGACAGTGTGGAGATTCCTCAAGAAATTAAAAATAGAACTTCCCTATGACCCTGCCATTGCACTCCTGGGTATTTACCCCAAAGATACAGATGTAGTGAAAAGAAGGGCCATCTGTACCTCAATGTTTATAGCAGCAATGGCCACGGTCGCCAAACTGTGGAAAGAACCAAGATGCCCTTCAATGGACGAATGGATAAGGAAGATGTGGTCCATATACACTATGGAGTATTATGCCTCCATCAGAAAGGATGAATACCCAAGTTTTTTTTTTTTTTTAAGATTTTATTTATTTATTTGACAGAGATCACAAGTAGGCAGAGGCAGACAGATAGAGAGGGGGAAACAGGTTCCCTGCTGAGCAGATAGCCCGATGTGGGGCTCGATCCCAGGACCCTGAGATCATGACCTGAGCCGAAGGCAGAGGCTTAACCCACTGAGCCACCCAGGCGCCCCTGAATACCCAAGTTTTGTAGCAACATGGACGGGACTGGAAGAGATTATGCTGAGTGAAATAAGTCAAACAGAGAGAGTCAATTATCATATGGTTTCACTTATTTGTGGAGCATAACAAATATCGTGGAGGACAAGGGTTGTTAGAGAGGAGAAGGGAGTTGGGGTAATTTGGAACAGGAGGTGAATCATGAGAGACTATGGATCTGAAAAACAAACTGAGGGGTTTGAAGTGGCGGGGGTGGAAGGTTGGGGTACCAGGTGGTGGGTATTATAAAGGCCACGGATTGCATGGGGCACTGGGTGTGTTGAAAAAATAATGAATACTGTTTTTCTGAAAATAAATGAATTAATTAAAAAAGATAGCTCATTAACAAGTGAGGCATATTAACTATAGTCAAGGTTGACACTGAATTAAGTTTTATTATTATTACTATTATAATTTTTACAAACATCACAGTAAAACCAAGATTTGACAGATTATAAATATGCTAGAAAGACAAAAAGTAATGCCTAATTTGGACAGATTTAGAGTGAATACCCTGGATCGGAATATAATGCTTGTAGATATTGAGTGGTAAAGAAATAAATGTCATGTATCTGACCTCTGCCAAATCCATTTCTGAACAACAGCAACAGCAAAAACAGCCACACCAGTAAAAAATAGGGATGTCTAATTAAAATATGCAGAAGGGCAACATTAAAGTGCAAGAAAAAAATAATATCCAATAGTAAATCCATAAGATTAGAGTATTGGAGAATGTTTGTACAAAAGGCATAACATCTAAAACCGTGCTTGGAACAGAGGGTTGGTCTACAATACAATGTATGTGAAATCAGGAAGGCTTTTGATTAGCATTTATAAGAACAGTTTATAAAAGACTAAATGAAGGAATTAGCTGTATCTAGACCATTGCTGTTTTTCAAGGGGTCAGAGAATAAATTTAATGAGCAGGAGTGAACCATTCCCCAAAATATGCCTTATCTATGAAGGGTTCTCAATTATTTTTACCTCACTTGTGCTAGACACACAGCAATGAGTCATAAAATGCCAAACCTTTTACCAGCACACTATTTTAATTACCACAATCTAAACTTCCCAGTGAGAGCAGATCCCTATCCTTAGAAAGTTAACATTCTAATATGGACACTTTAAGGAAGAAAACACTGGCCATATTTTGCAGTATATGTGCAGTAGTAGAGAAAGAGTTTGCGTCCAGTTCTTTGTGCAGCAGTGTACACAACTAAAGAGTCGAGCTACTAGAGAAAATTGGTACTCTTTCTTTGAGGTAAAGTGCTTATATGTTTGAGTTAAATTACTTCTTCCAGGAAGATAATTGTGCTCTCTGAAGAAGTAATTTGGTTCAAAATGGTACAAATTCAGTATCATTAAGC
>NW_026743940.1:0-3169 GCF_022355385.1 Mustela nigripes
GACACATGAAAAAGTGCTCCATATCACTCGGCATCAGGGAAATACAAGTCACAATTATAAATTTTAATACTAATTACAAATGTTATATGCAACCTTGCTAAAGAATGAAGCATGATTTAACTCTCCCATTAATTTGGGAAATTCAGTTGGCTGCCATATTTTTATTATTATAAATCATGCTAAAATGAACATCTCTGCATAGAGGTCTGCTGTACCCCTTTCTCTGGGAGTCAAGGTCCTAGAGATACATAGTCCAGTTGCCACATGTGAACATATAGACTCACCAAAATCTCCCCAGGTTAAGACATTAAGTATATACTTATATATGAGTATATATAAGTATATATATATACATATGTATATATACATATGTATATATGTATATGTATATATATGTATATATATGTATATATATATTCTGTTGTAATATATAACAGAGATTTCTTACATTTTAAGTATACATTTTGAATTACTAGTGAGATGGAGCTTTTTTCCCAATGTCTATGCTCATCAACTGAATTTTATCTTTTGCTTCTGCATGCTATTTGGCTATGTCTCCACGTGGATCATTGTTTATCATTTTTAGGAGATTCCTTCCATATTTTGCAGAATTTGTAACCAGATCTCTAGTGTACTAAAAGATTAAAGGCAATAAGTTGAAAGTAAGGGCGGTTCGTGTACATTTCACATGCTGTTAATCTCAAGGAGCTAAAAACATACACGCCTTTTGAAGTAAAACATGGAAAGTTCCCTGCAGACAGCACCACCCTTCATTTGCTCCAAACTTTGCACAGAGTTCTTCCTGGAGAGTCCTCCATAAACTGTTGTGAAATTGGCTCCCGGACCTTCTACAGTGTTCTTTCCACTCTCTCTGAGCCTCCTCCCTGTCCAAATACTGTGCTCTCAATCATGCTCGAGAACTTTACACATTGCTTTCTCTACGTAGAATTTGTAGGTGTTCGTCTGTGAAGCCCCCTTCTTGCACCATCCTCTACAGTGGGTCCCATAGTGTTGGATTTACTTATTTACACCTCAGTCACCCTGGTGAACTGTGAGCCCCTGGGACGGGCTGTGCATTTTCACCTCTGCAGCCTTAGTATATGGAATGGTGCCATCTGCTAAGATAAGGTTAAGCTAGTATACATTGGGTGCTTAACAAATGCTTGCAGGTACTGAATGAGTGCTGAAGGGATTGTATTTCACATCAGGACTTCCATACTCCCATCACAGTACCGTCTTTCTAGAGCCTGGTGGTGGGTATTAAGGAGGGCACGTATTGCATGGAGCACTGTGTGCAGTGCATAAACAATCAATCTTTGAACACTGAAAACAAACAAACAACAACAAAAAAAATAAAGCAATTCTTTAGTTACAAAGGTTCCTAGAACCAGACCCTTCCTCGGGCTTTCAAGTAGATGCTATCACTCCCTGCGTCTAGGATCCCGGGCTACACACCTCCTTGCGTGGCCTCCGGATGTGGCCCATTCCACTAGACTCCATTCCACTAGACGTGATGGGGTGACTGATGGTACTGAAATAGGAGCTGTTTTACGGTAAACAAAGTGGTTTCTGCTGTACTTTGTATCTTTGTTGTTCAGGCAGTCCTGCTTTTTCAGAAAGTCTTTCTCATCCCTTCACACCACTGT
This sequence comes from Mustela nigripes, assembly GCF_022355385.1. NCBI lineage: Eukaryota > Metazoa > Chordata > Mammalia > Carnivora > Mustelidae > Mustela > Mustela nigripes. The sequence goes on from NW_026743940.1 coordinate 1,647, forward strand.
TATCTCCTAAAATAATATCACTGTTTGGCACATGGGAGTATTTGTACATGTTGCATGTAACTGTCTAGCTTTGGGAAGGAAAGATACATATGTCCATGCCCCTGTGGGAGAACCAAGTTTAGAAATTCAAACATACTTATGCTTTGCCCTTCAAATAAATACATTTGTCAGACCCAATTTGACACTAGAAAGAATACAGTTCAGTGTGTTAGTACAAAGCCTGAGGGAAGTTCATGAGATTCTTGAAGACTAAGCTTTCCCATTCTGTTATTTGGAAAAGACTAGTCTGAATGCTCTGAAAGAAATTAAATTATTCTTGTTTACTTTTTTTATTTTTTATATCATGATAGTTGATAAGGCAATGTTTCAGAAAGGATTTTTTTTAATAGGCTTATAAAATGCCTCAGTGGGGTGTCTGCTTAAATGATGATAGAGATTTGAAGAGTAAAAGCATGTCTATGTCTTCCTTTTAAGATTGTGTAACAATAGCACTTGTAAGTATTCATTCTGGGGAACTGCTTTACAATCATGACCCAATGATGTAAATGTGTTTTTGACAGTGAGGTAAGTAACAAAGTCAGTGTTGTCCCAGCCCAAGAATCTGTAAAAGTTAGCCACTTGCCCCATGCAGTACATAGTGATGTCAAGTCTTGTCCCAACTTAACTCCCATGGGTATTAGGACCCTAGCACTTGGAAATTAAAGATGCAGTGTAAACACCTTGAATTTTCCCCATACCTTTAACATCTTCACAGCAGTGGCTACAATTTCCAACTTGCTCTTCATTCAAACATCTCAATGAGTAAGGAGAAGCGGTTACTTAGGTAGGAGGGTGTTAGTTTTACTCCAAATGAGATACTCTTGAGCTACCAGATTCTTAATAATACACAGTGTATGCACTTCATTAAAGCCTTGCAGGAGGGAGACACTCTCACTCGGCAAACCACAGGTGGACTGAATGTGCTCACGGGACAGTGAGAAAACCTTTTTGTTCTGTACATTCTGTAATTGTAAACCCAGGGGCCATCACAGACAGATAGAAGTGCTATGGCTTGTGGTTGACAGTAGCAGTCATGCTTATGAATGAATGAATGTTTTAATACATAAATAAATAAGTCTGTCTGCAAAGTAAGCACTTTTTTCAAAAAAGAAAAAAAAAGAGAGAGAGAGTGAGAGACTTTGGATTTAAACTCTTTTATGAAAGAATCAACGTTAGTTGAGATGAAACTACCTTTCATTTTTAAAAAATTTTTTCAATTTATTTATTTTCAGAAAAACAGTATTCATAATTTTTTCACCACACCCAGTGCTCCATGCATTCCGTGCTCTATAATACCCACCACCTGGTACCCCAACCTCCTACACCCCGCCACTTCAAACCCCTCAGATTGTTTTTCAGAGTCCACAGTCTCTCATGATTCACCTCCCCTTCCAATTTACCCCAACTCCCTTCTCCTAATACCCCTTGTCCTCCATGATATTTGTTATGCTCCACAAATAAGTGAAACCATATGATAATTGACT
>NW_026743941.1:0-3169 GCF_022355385.1 Mustela nigripes
TCCATGTTACTAATTCTGGTTTAGTTTGAATGTAGCTCTTACTTCTGGAAATTTTTAACCCATTTCAGTTCCAGGATTTCAGCATCTCAGAAACCTGGTTTTGTCCTGAAAGTCTCTATGAATTTCCTTTAAGGCGGAATTCATTTTACAAGAGAATTAAAACAATTACAAATGAAAAAAACTCATTATATGGTTAAATATTAAGTGGTGACCTTTATCAAAACATTAAAACTTTAGGAAATGTATAGAAACTCTAGGGTAGTTCCAGCATTTACCCAAATGTAACCCAACGTTTATCATTGGTTTAGGAACACTTCCTGAGTAACCGTATACCAGGGAAAAACCTTATGAGTCAAAGAGATATCATTTACAATTTAAATCTTGTTGACAATTGTTAAAATCTAAGTTTTAAAGCACATGCTTAAATAGGAGTACTGATGTTTAAGATCTGATAAAATAAAACATAGAAATGGGTTTCTCTGGGCAGGCAAAGAGAAAATTATTTACATTCTCTTAACAGTAGATCAATTAATTTAAGAAAACTTTGTCTTTTTGAACAGAGAGAAAGCAGATTTTTTATGCTACTGTCCTTTTAGTTTTAATAATAGTCAACATTTACTTGAGTGGATCACCAATATAGATTTGCCATGATACAGGGCTTTAGTCTTCCTTCCTTAAATACTATGCCTCATTTGAACAGAAACATTTTACAGGAAGAGATTTATTAGTCTTTTTATCCTTCTTGTGAATAAATCCATCAAAACTAATCTAAAATGGTCAAATTTTCAACTTACTTCATTGTTTCCTTTCAAACCTATAAACCAAAAGTCACTTTCCCAAGCCGCCTACGACTTACTGTATACCTTCAAGTTTAGTTTTTATTACCTCATTTCATGTTCTGGTGCAACCAGACATTTTACTTTAAGACAAAACTACTTACTCTCTTAGGCCCTGTTTTTTGTGTATGTGTTTGCCTTCACAAACCTTTTACAACTTTCTTTTGCATCCAGGTTTTGTCCCAAGCCATTTCTTCCAAACAGCATCTGATTTAGTATAAAATTACCTTTTATCTTTAGCAAAATGTATTTCCATTTCTTATCTTTCTTATGTATCTCCTACTTTTTTACATATAGGGTTGTTACCCTTACTTCCATCAGTCTTAGTTGAAGGTAGCAGAATTTTCTATTCTTAGAAACACTTCAGTCTCTAGTGATGGCTAAGTATTAACCAGTGAATAGTTACAACAGAATTCTGTAGATGGCAGAATCATTTAAGCACAAAACATGTTAACCAGCAGATTTAAATATTCTTAGTTTCTTTGCAGTAAGAAGTCAAAAGCACAAACCTACATCAGGTACTCAGTGCTTCAGCATTTTATCCTAGATTTGGTTAAGACCTAGATGTTTATAATTTAATTCCATTTGTCATCCAATCAAAACTTTAAGCTTTTAGGTTACCAAAGACTTTGAAAGCTACTTTAATAATTACCCATTAAAACTTTGAGACAATTAACCATCAGTTCAGTTATTTCTTTGCTTACAGATTTTAACAAATAGAATGAGCTTATTTGACTTTTGGTGAACTTGGAAGTTTCACATTTACTGCTATAACTTTAAAGACATGTCATTTTTTTTTTTTTTAAGATTTTATTTATTTATTTGAGAGAGAGACAGTGAGAGAGAGCATGAGCGAGGAGAAGGTCAGAGAGCGAAGCAGACTCCCCATGGAGCTGGAAGCCTTATGCGGTACTCGATCTCGGGACTCTGGGATCATGACCTGAGCCGCAGGCAGTCGTCCAACCAACTGAGCCACCCAGGCGTCCCAAAAGACATGTCTATCTTAATTAAACCAACAAACTTAACTTAGTTCAAATACTGCTTATGTTACACCTGGACCCACTCCATTTTTAATGTTTACCTGAGACACGGGTGGGAAGATCTGGAGTGGGGGGCTGCTCTTCTTGCTCCTTGACAGTGAAGAGGGAAGGAGCCATGGTGCAGGAAGCACTGAGGACAGTCTAGAGGCCAGTTATGCAGGCTGCACCCAAGTCGGTACAGAAACAGAAGGGGTAGTGCTTCCAGAAGGCAGAGAAAGGATTCCCAGTTTTAGAGAGTTTTCCTGGGTAAACCTTGTCACCCAACTGGGTGGCTTTAACTTTGAAAATCCTTGAAATGCTGAAGAACAAGGCTTAGGGGTGTCATAGGTCCCTTACTCTCCGCTTGTCCCATTTCTTCAAACACAACAAACAACAGACAACAAAAAGACAAGACAAAGGCAACTGCAGACCAGACCCAGCAGCCCTCCTCAACTAGATACCAAGTCTAAGGCTGTGTAAGAAACAATCCGAACTCAAAAACACAACCTGCTAATGGTGGGGATTTTCTCGGGCCCCTGACTGCCTAGGGAGACTTGAACCCCCGGTGACCACTAGGGGGACTCGAACCCCCTGGCAGGTCCCCTGAGCGCCTAGGGGGTCTCGAAACCCTGGCGATCTACAGTGGAGGAATGGGGCATCCCTGCATCCACTCCAGCCCTGGGGAGCAATGCTGCATCCAGCTTCTCCCCGGTGGGCTATACCCCTGGAGCTCCGCAACCAGATAGACCAGATCCCGCAGAATAAAATCTCGAGATCTTACCTCTGGAGGCTTTTCCCAGAAATTCTGATGATGGCTTAGTTCTCGTCATTTGATTGCAGATGAGCCCCCAGAGTGTTGGGGTCCATTATCAAAGGAACGAGCCTGAGACAAAGTGAAAGTTATGTAAAGCTTTATCCTGTGCCAAGTATTAGAAGTCAGACTGATGGGCCAGGGCCGCCTCCGAAGAGAGCGACCCCCTCCCAATCTCACATGCTGGTCTTACAGGGTATAACCTCAGACCCAAGGTACGTGGATTCTATTGTTACGGCATTTGCTCCCAGAATCGATACATGAAACTGATACCAGGAACTTCTGGGGCATTTATTCCCAGAATAAAGTCCGTGGATATAAACAACAATATGGCTACCTAAACAGGTTTTAACATTAAATTGGCCCTAACAATCCCCGGGTCCTGGGATTGAGCCCCGCATGCTGGCAGAGGCTTTAACCCCTGCTCGGCAGAGGCTTTAACCCACTGAGCCACCCAGGCACCCCTATATGTGTTTCTTCTTAATACCTTTTTTTTTTTTAAG
>NW_026743942.1:0-1304 GCF_022355385.1 Mustela nigripes
CAACAACTTTGGCTTTCTTTTTCAATATTCCTCTGGCTACTCGAGGTCTTTTCTGGTTCCATATAAATTTTAGGATTATTTGTCCCATTTCTTTGAAAAAAAATGGATGGGATTTTGATAGGGATTGCATTAAATGTGTGGATTGCTTTAGGGAGCATAGACATTTTCACAATATTTGTTCTTCCAATACAGGAGCATGGAACATTTTTCCATTTCTTTGTGTCTTCTTCAATTTCTTTCATGAGTGCTTTAGAGTTTTCTGAGTATAGATTCTTTGTCTCTTTGGTTAGGTTTATACCTAGGTATCTTAGGATTTTGGGTGCAACTGTAAATGGGATTCACTCCTTAATTTCTATTTCTTCTGTCTTATTGGTATAAAAAAATGCAACCAATTTCTGTGCATTGATTTTATATCCTGACACTTTACAGAATTCCTATACAAGTTAGAGCAGATTTGGAGTGGAGTCCTTTAAGTTTTCCACATACAGTATCATATCATCTGCAAACAGTGATAGTTTGACTTCTCTTTTGCCAATTTGGCAAAATTTCGATGCCTTTAATTTCTTTTTGTTGTCTGATTGCTGAGGCTAGGACTTCTAGTACGATGTTGAATAGCAGTGTCATGATAACAGACATCCCTGCTGTGTTCCTGACCTCAGTGGAAAAGTATTCAGTTTTTCTCCATTGAGAATGGTATTTACAGTGGGCTTTTCATAGATGGCTTTGATAATATTGATAATATGTGCCCTCTATCCCTACACTTTGAAGAGTTTTAATCAGGAAGGGATACTGCACTTTGTCAAATGCTTTTTCAGCATCTATGGAGAGTATCAGATGGCTCTTGTTCTTTCTTTTATTAATGTGTTGTATCACATTGATTGATTTGCAGAAGATGAACCAACCTTGTAGCCCTGGAATAAATCCCACTTGGTCGTGGTGAATAATCCTTTTATTGTACTATTGAATTTGATTGGATAGTATTTTGGTGAGAATTTTCGCATCTGTGTTCATTTGTAGTTCTCTTTTTTGATGGGATCCTTGTCTGGTTTTGGGATCAAGGTGATGCTGGCCTCAGAAAAAAAGAATTTGGAAGTTTTCCTTCCATTTCTATTTTTTGGGAACCGTTTCAGGAGAATAGGAATTAATTCTTCTTTAAAAGTTTGGTAGAATTCCCCTGGGAAGCCATCTGGCCCAGGGCATTTGTTTGTTTGGAGATTTTTGATGACTGTTTCAATCTCCGTACTGGTTATGGGTCTGTTCAGGTTTTCTATTTCTTCCTGGTTCAGTTGTGGTAGTTTATAAGT
>NW_026743942.1:1404-3168 GCF_022355385.1 Mustela nigripes
TGTTTGGAGATTTTTGATGACTGTTTCAATCTCCGTACTGGTTATGGGTCTGTTCAGGTTTTCTATTTCTTCCTGGTTCAGTTGTGGTAGTTTATATGTCTCTAGGAATGTATCCATTTCTTCTGGATTGTTGAATTTGTTTGTGTAGAGTTGCTCATAGTATGTTCTTATAATTGTTTGTATTTCTTTGATGTTGGTTGTGATCTATCTTCTTTCAATCATGATTTTATTTATTTGGGTCCTTTCTCTTTTCTTTTTGATATGTCTGGAAAGGGGTTTATCAATCTTATTAATTCTTTCAAAGAACCACCTCCTAGTTTCGTTGATTTGTTCTATTGTTTTTTTTTGTTGTTGTTGGTTATGGGTTTTTTGTTTGTTTCTATTTCATTGATTTCTGCCATGATCTTTATTATTCCTCTTCTCCTGCTGGGTTTAGGGTTTCTTTGTTGTTCTTTCTCCAACACCTTTAGGAGTAGGGTTATGTTGTGTATTTGAGATCTTTCTTGTTTCTTGAGAAAGGCTTGTACAGCTTTATATTTTCCTCTCAGGACTGCCTTTGCTGTATCCCACAGATATTGAACATTTTTGTTTTCATTATCATTTGTTTCCATGAATTTTTTCAATTCTTCTTTAATTTCCTGGTTGACCAATTCATTTTTTAGAAGGATGCTGTTTAGTCTCCATGCATTTGTGTTCTTTCCAAATTTCCTCTTGTGATTGAGTTCTAGTTTCAGAACATTGTGGTCTGAGAATATGCAGGGGATGATCCCAATCTTTTGATAATGGTTGAGATCTGATTTATGACCCAGGATGTGGTCTATTCCGGAGAATGTCCCATTGCACTAGAGAAGAATGTGTATTCTGTTATTTTGGGTTGGAATGTGTTGAACATACCTGTGATGTCCATCTTGTCCAGTGTGTCATTTAAGGCCTTTTTCCTTGTTGATCTGTTGCTTGGATGATCTGTCCATTTCAATGAGGGGAGTGTTAAATTCCCCTACTATTATTTTATTATTGGCGATGTGCTTCTTTGATTTTGTTATTAATTGGTTTATATAGTTGGCTACTCCCATGTTAAGGACATAGATATTTAAAATTGTTAGGTCTTCTTATTGGACAGACCCTTTGAGTATGATATAGTGTCCTTCCTCATCTCTTATTATAGTCTTTGGCTTAAAATCTAATTGATCTGATATAAGGATTGCCACCCCAGCTTTCTTCTGATGTCCATTAGCATGGTACATTGTTTTCCACCCCCTCTCTTTAAATCTGGGGGTGTCTTCGGGTCTATGATGAGTTTCTTGGGCCGCATATTGATGGGTTTTGATTTTTATCCATTCTGATACCCTGTGTCTTTTGATTGGTGCATTTAGGCCTTTTACATTCAGGGTAACTATTGAGAGATATTAATTTAGTGGCATTGTATTGCCTATAATGTGATTGTTACTGTATATTGTTTCTGTTCCTTTCGGATCTACTACTTTTAGGCTCTCTCTTTGCTTAGAGGACCCCTTTCAAAATTTCCTGGAGAGTTGGTTTGGCATTTGCAAATTCCTTCAGCTTTTGTTTGTCCTGGTAGCTTTTTAATCTCTCCTTGTATTTTCAATGATAGCCTAGCTGGATATAGTATTCTTGGCTGCATGTTTTTCTCACTTAACACTCTGAATATATCATGCCAGGTCTTTCTGGCCTGCCAGGTCTCTGTGGATAAGTCTGCTGCCAATCAAATGTTTTTACTGTTGTACAATACAGACTTCTTCTCCC
>NW_026743943.1:0-3167 GCF_022355385.1 Mustela nigripes
GTGGGTATTATAGAGGGCACAGATTGCATGGAACACTGGGTGTGGTGAAAAAATAATGAATACTGTTTTTCTGAAGATAAATAAATTGAAAAAAATAAAAAAAAAAGACTATGCAACCACCAAGTTGACACTGCAGGAAATATTAAGGGGGATTCTATTAAAGAGAAAAAATTCTAAGAGTAGCTTTGAACAGAAATATAGAGACAATCTACAGAAAGAAAGACTTCAAAGGTAACACGATGTCAATAAAAACGTATCTATCAATAACTACTCTCAATGTGAATGGCCTAAATGCACCCGTAAAACGACACAGGGCTGTAGATTGTATAAAATGACAGGACCCATCCATATGTTGTCTACAAGAGACCCATTTTGAACCTAAAGATACACCCAGACTGAAAGTGAAGGGATGGAGAAGCATCTTTCATGCCAATGGGCCTCAAAAGAAGGCCAGGGTAGCAATTCTCATATCAGATAAATTAGATTTTAAAATAAAGCCTGTAGTCCGAGATACAGAAGGACACTACATTGTTCTTAAAGGGATTATCCACCAAGATGATCTAACAATTGAAAATATCTATGAACATTCCACCCTAAACCAACAGAATACTCATTCTTCTCCAGTGCACATGGAACCTTCTCCAGAATGACCACATACTGGGTCACAAATCAGGACTCAACTGGTACCAAAAGTCTGACATTATTCCCTGCATATTTTCAGGTCACAGTGCTTTGCGATCACAATCGCAAGGGAAAGTTTGGTAGGAACTCAAACACCTGGAACCTAAAGATTACCTTGCTTAAGAGTGCTTGGATCAACCAGGATATCAAAGACGAACTGAAACAATTCATGGAAACCAATGAGAATGAAGACACTTCAGCCCAAAACCTATGGGATACAGCCAAGGCGGTCCTAAGGGGGAAATACATAGCCATCCAAGCCTCCCTCAGAAAAATTGAAAAATCCAGAACACAGCAGCTGTCTCTACACCTTAAAGAACTGGAGAATCAACAACAAATCAAACCAAATCCACACATAAGAAGGGAAATAATCAAGATTAGAGCAGAGATCAATGATGTAGAAACCAGAGATACAGTAGAATGTATCAATGAAACTATAAGTTGGTTTTTTGAAAGAATCAGTAAGATCGATAAACCATTGGCCACACTAATCCAAAAGAAAAGAGAGAAAGCCCAATTTCATAAAATTTTGAATGAAAAGGGAGAGATCACAACGAACACCAAGGAAGTAGAAACAATCATCAGAAGTTATTATCAACAGTTATATGCCAATAAGCTAAGCAACCTAGATGAAATGTATGCATTCCTGGAAAGCTATAAACTCTCAACCTGAATAGACTGATATCTAGTAACAAGATTGAAGCACTGATCAGAAACCTCCCAAAATACAAGAGCCCAGCACCTGACGGATTCCCTGCGGAATTCTACCAAACTTTCAAAGAAGAAATAACACCTACTCCCCTGAAGCTGTTTCAAAAAGTTGAAGCAGAAGGAAAACTTCCAGACTCTTTCTCTGAAGCCAGCATTACCCTGATCCCCAAACCAGGCAATGACCCTACCAAAAAGGAGAATTTCAGAGCAATATCACTGATGAATATGGATGCTAAGATTCTCAAAATATCCTAGCAAACATGATCCAACAGCACATTAAAAAGATTATCCAGCATGACCAGGTGGGATTCATCCCTGGACTACAAGGATGATTCAACATACGCAAATCAATCAAGGTGATAAAACAAATCAATAAGAGAAGAGAGAAGAACCACATGGTCCTCTCAATTGATGCAGAAAAAGCATTTGACAAAATCCAGCATCCGTTCCTGATTAAAATGCTGAACTTCATCAAATCTATCTATGAAAGACCCGCAGCAAATATCATCCTCGATGGGAAAGGGCTTGCAGCCTTCCCATTGAGATCAGGAACACAACAAGGATGCCCACTCTCACCACTCTTTTTCAACATAGTATTAGAAATCCTAGCAACAGCCATCAGACAACAAAGAGAAATAAAAGGTATCCAAATTGGCAGTGAAGAAGTCAACCTCTCTCTCTTCACAGATGACATGATTCTTTATATGGAAAACCCAAAAGACTCCACCCCCAAGCTACTAGAACTCATACAGCAATTCAGTAACATGGCAGGATACAAAGTCAATGTACAGATATCAGTGGCTTTCTTATACACAAACAATAAAAACACAGAAAGGGCAATTAGAGAATTGATTCCATTTACTATAGCACCAAGAACCATAAGATACCTGGGAATAAACCTAACCAAAGAGGTAAAGGATCTGTACTCAAGGAACTACAGAACACTCATGAAAGAAACTGAAGAAGACACAAAAAGATGGAAGACCATTCCATGCTCTTGGGTCAGAAGAATAAACATTGTTAAAATGTCTATACTGCCTAGAGCAATCTATACTTTTTAAAAATTTTTTTAAATTTTTTATTTTTTATAAACATATATATATATAAACATATATTTTTATCCCCAGGGGTACAGGTCTGTGAATCACCAGGTTTACACACTTCACAGCACTCACCAAAGCACATACCCTCCCCAATGTCCATAATCCCACCCCCTTCTCCCAACCTCCCTCCCCCCAGCAACCCTCAGTTTGTTTTGTGAGATTAAGAGTCACTTATGGTTTGTCTCCCTCCCAATTCCATCTTGTTTCATTGATTCTTCTTCTACCCACTTAAACCCCCATTAATGCCATTCCGATCAAAATTCCACTGGTATTTTTCAAAGAGCTGGAGCAAATAGTGCTAAAATTTGTATGGAATCAGAAGAGGCCCTGAATCCCTAAGGAAATTTTGAAAAAGAAAAATATAACTGGGGACATCATGTTACCTGATTTCAAGCTTTACTACAAAGCTGTGATCACCAAGACAACATGGTACTGGCACAAAAACAGACACATAGACCAGTGGAACAGAGTAGAGAGCCCAGATATGGACCCTCAACTCATGGTCAAATAATCTTCGACAAAACAGGAAAAAATATACAGTGGAGAAAAGTCTCTTCAATAAATGGTGCTGGGAAAATTGGACAGCTATATGTAGAAGAATGAAACTCGACTATTCTCTTACACTGTACACAAAGATAAACTCAAAATGGATAAAAGACCTCAATGTGAGAC
>NW_026743944.1:0-3166 GCF_022355385.1 Mustela nigripes
TTGGGATGTGTTGGAATCCCAGCTCTGGGACCTGTGAATGTGACCCTGTTTGTTATCTGGTCTTTGCAACAGTCAAGTTAAGGTCACTGGGATGGGCCCTAATCCAGTCCGACTGGGTGGGCGGTTTATAAGACAGATAAACAGTAGAGGGGAGACAACAAGAAGACACATGGAAGATGCCTTCTGATGACAGACACAGACATCCCAGTGATCCATCGACAAGCCAGGGGCCCCAAGAATCACCAACATCAAACTATTAGAAGGACATGGAAGTACTGGGTGTGGTGCAAAAATAATGAATACTGTTATGCTGAAAATAAATAAAAAAATAAATTAAAAAAAAAAAGAAGGACATGGAAGGTTCTCCCCTAGACCCTCTGGGTGGAGTATGTCCCTGACAACAGATTTGAGTTTGTATTTCTAGCCTCCAGACTCATGCAAGAATAAATTTCTGTTGTGTTAAGCCTGAGGTACTTAGTAACAGTACCTAGGAATATCTTACAGGGATAGACTTAATTCCTTCCCACCTCAAGGTGCCCAGGAGTGTCTGAGAGGCAGGTTTTCCAAGAGAGCCAGAAGCTCACTGTGTGCCTCCTTAATAATCAATTAATGAATTTATTGAATTTAAGGGTAGAAAATCTTCAACAAGGTGATGAATGCACTGAGCATTTTACTTGTTATTATTTGGGGGCATACAGAAAGAAGTACTACCACAGTAACTTTGCCTTCCATTTGAGACATTTTTCTGCTAACCTTCAAATTTCCTCCCAGGAAATAGGAGCTTGTGCCTGGTCTGAATCTTCCTTCAGTGGGAACTTCCAGTAATAAAGCTCTTACTGCAGAATGCGTCCCGCTCTGGGAGTGGGTGGTGGGTGTGGAGGGGATCTCTTTCTGTGGTCCTGAAAATTTTCTCTTCTTTTAAAAAAGGCGGCTACTGAATTGGTCAGTGATCAAAACTCCGAAAGGAAGATAAGCCACTTGGGTTTGAATGATTAAGACCATTAAAAAATACACAATAGAAGATGGGATCAAATCCAAATAAAGTGCCTTTGCCTAATGCACATAAAATGGGGAGGATTTTAAACTTCTCTCTTGGTCACAGATGTGACACGAGGCAAAGTTTGGTGGCATCTGCTGCCTGCCTTTCTCCTCCTGGAAAAGGAGTCTGACCTTGGATTCTTTTTCAAAACTGGACTCTTTTGATAGTTTTAACTGATTTATCCTCAAGGGCATACGGGAAAAGATTATGCGAATAAGAAAGTAAAAAGAGTTCTGAGCACAGCACAGCATCACAGGGACTATGGCTGGCAGGAGATCTCGTGTCTCCAGTGTGGAGCTCAGCTGGCAGACAGGAATGGGACAGAGACACACTCATCTCCATACACACAGGCCTCTGTACTATAATTCTAGAGGCAGCTTGCCCTTTTATGTGCAAGATGAAAGTCACCTAAAGAAGTTTTCCTTAAATTGGAATAGTATTTATTCCTATCTGTATCATAAAAAAGCCTGTATTAGAAATATAGTAACAGATGGCTTAAGATTCTATTTACATGAAGGACACTCAAGGCTAAATCCTCATTTCAGATGACTATCTCAAATAATTAGCAAACATATTTTTATTTTTTATGTGTAATAAAAACAGCAGGAATGATATGACTTGTAGCCATTAGCCTGTAGATCTTAGAATCAACACAATTTATGTAAAGGGTGTAATCCAGGGAGAAAGGCCAGCACAGAGCACCATGAAAGAGAGAAGTCAGTAACTGGAAGTTTCCAAATGCCATCAGGGAAATATTGGCATCATGGAAGTCACAATCATCCAGGAATAAAAACAGGAATGACATTGTTTTGGGAGCCATTCACCCAACAGAGAAGACGTGGCTTCATGAATATGGGGTCAGCTCATCATGCCTTCTTGAGAACCACAGAGATGCAAAGGGTCCTACTGCTTTAGAGGACAAGAGCACAGAGCTTGGGGGGATCCATGTAGAGTGAGCAGAAGCAAACCTGGACTGGGTCTGGGGAGGCAGCCCCTCAGCTCTCAGGGTTGTTATTCTGATACACCCTGATAATGGCCTCCAAGGTCTTGCGCTCCTGGCATACCCAAGCAAGGACGTGTGGGGCTGCTCAGGGTCCACCGGGGATTACCTGTCCTTACAAAGCTCAAGGGTAAGAGAACCATAGAAACACACTATGTAGATGAGAAATTAGAACCCCTGTGTGCTGTTGGTGGGAATGCAAAATGGTGCAGCCCTTGAGGAAAAGAGTTTGGAGCTTTCTCAAAAACGTAAAATAGAATAAACATATCCAGCAATTACACTTCCAGGGATACGTCCAAAAAACTTCAAAGCAGGATCTCCAAAAAACAGATGCACATCCATGTTCAATGCAGTATTATTCATATTAGCCAAGAGGTAGAAGCTACTTAAGGGGCCATTCATGGATGAAGGGATATCTCAATCCATTCAGGTGGGTAGAAAAAAACAATGTAGACTGGGTGCCTTCTAAATGACAGAAAATTACCACTCACAGTTCTAGAGGCTGGAAGTATGGGGCTGGTGTACCAACATGACCAGCAAGGACCCTTTTCTGGGCCACACACATTCACGGCATCCTCACAGGGCAGAAGAGGGTAGGCATGTGCCTGAGCCTCTTGTATAAGGCACTGTCTGTTTCTAGAGGATTCTGCTCCCATGACCTAAGCACCTCCCAGAAGTCCACCTGCTAATACCATCATCACCATTGGGGGTTTGGGTTAGAGCAGTGACTTCAGGTGGGACACAAACATTCAGATCATTGCAACAGATAAAGAAAAGATAGTGTATCAGGACAATGGAATATTATGCAGCCATTACAAGGAAAGAGGTCCTGTCCCATGTTACAACATGGATGCACCTCAAAGACCTTATGCTGAGTGAAGCAAGCCAGCCACAGCTAAACTCATGCTATAGGATTCCACTTACACAAAGCACCTGAAGCAGTCAAAGTCCTAGACACAGTTACTGAAATGTGGTTTCTGAGTGCTGGGGAGAGGAGGAAGGGGAACTTGGTGTTCAGTGTGTTCAGACCTCCTTCCATTTTATAAGATGAGAAACTTCTAGAGATGTGTTGCTCAACAACATGAATATACTTAATATATTAACTTAATATAATTATCTTCAGTAAT
>NW_026743945.1:0-3166 GCF_022355385.1 Mustela nigripes
CCAAAGTTAACAAAAAAAATGAAATCATACATATAGTTATCGAAATAAAGGAAATACAAACAAACCAATAGGAAAAAAATCAGGAGATCTTACAATTCAGTGTCTTAATCATGAACAAACTGTAGAAGCCATTACTGGGATAAAACAGCGACACAAGAACACAGCTGAAAGTATAAAACAACTTGAGAACTGGTAGAAAGGAAAAAAGAATAACCTAAGAGACACATCCACACATTTATGCTAGCAAATCCAAGACCAGAGAAAAGAGGATCAATTATCAGACACATAGCAACTCCCAAGATTAGGTCAGGAAACCTACAAAATCTCAGCTCTCTAGTAGTGACTGAAGCGTTTGAATCAGCAATCCAACACCTGCCAACACACAGTAGGCCAGGTCCAAGTCATATACCTGGGCCACTCTTCTAGGTATTGAGTGAAGGCATTGCCATGTCTTCTCATCGATTGCAGAGATGGAAGAGGCGGGTAGACTATAAGTCACAAGGATAAAGACACAATTCAGGGAAAGACATTTTAGTAAACCAATCCCATGTCATTTCAATAATGAAAGATAATAAACAATATAATTATTCCTTTTCTCCCTGTGACTTCCTTTTGTTTTGAATGGCCAGATAGATGTCTCCTGAATTTTTGTTGTTGTTGTTGTTGCAGTTCTGTTGAGAAAGCCCGCCTATAATCCATCATCCATTTTTGACAGAGTATTCACGGATGCTTGAGTTGCATGTACGTCCCAATGCTCCTCCTAATATATGCCATAACTCCTGAACACCCATTTAACAGTTCTCTTTTTTGTAACCCTCAGCTTGGTTCTCAGAGTCCTGAGTCACTCCTGGTGGGTCTCATTCTCTGACTTCTTGCCCTTCAGTTTTCCCTTCCTTTACTAAGGCTAAGGTATTCCTCCCGAGGCACATATTGTGGGAAGCCATATGACATTTCCCTTTGTCTGCTTGCCTTTTCCATTTCCCATAAGCAGGGCATGGGACATTCATGTCAAGGCAAGGTCCAGGGATTTATTTTCTTCAACGGCCGTGGAATACTGTGTTGCCAAAATGGACCGAAACTTCCTTATCCACTAGTCCTTGTAAGGGCATTGTGGATCACTCCAAAGGTCTGCTCGAATGTGCCTTGCAAGTCATCGGTATAGGCCATCCATTTCATTCTGACTAAAAAGACTTGGTCTGCGAGTCTATACCCGGCACGACAACATGTATAGTTAACTAATGATGACAACGGGTGCAGTCTAGGCCTCTCCCTTAAGAGTTAGCTGTGATGCCGAAGGTCACTCTCCTCAAAGACATTACAAAGGTGATTAAGGGAAAACAGGGAGACAGAGCCCTAATCCCTGGCCATGCATTTCAGAACACTAGGAGATGAGGCCACAGACAGCACCATATATCGAAGCCCTCACCTTTTTCCTCAAAAAGGGACTTTCCAACCTTACTCATCACTGACCCATAGGCAAAAGACGCTGACAAAGGACGCTCTCACCCACAAGATGACAAAACCCACGGAGAGCTGTTGATACACACGAGGTCTCCTGTGTCTTGAGCTCTCTAGAAATTTTAGTGGAAATAGGACACCTTTCCGTATCTGGGGAAATGTTGGCCTAAAGGAAGGTATACTGAACGTCATTTTTTTCCCTCTTAGTCTAGAAAAGGGAATTGGGACATTAACCCCCAAGACAACCTGAGTATTTCATCAGACACAGAGGGCTCTTTTTCTGTCCTTCCCGGGGCTTCCTACCTAAACCCATAGGATGCCAAGGTCATTGGAGAGGGACAGCTGCTTCAGGGAAGGCAGCATCTGTGAAGTCACAAAGCTTTGAGGTAATAGCAACCACTCCTCATCAACCTACACCTGATCACTACACTTGGCTGGAGTAGTCATGGGTGGGACAAGAGGACACCAAGCCGTCCCAAACTGCTGGAGCTGTTTGGGTCTCAAAACAAGGCAGTTTGCGAAGAGAGTTGGTTTCACCTTATCCATGGCCCAGTTCTTAGTGTTTGGTTGTGACTGTCAGCTCCAGTCCTGTGGACTCCAGAGAAAGGCAAGCATCCACCATTCCATCTTAACCACGACAGGTCAAGAAACAATGAGGCCTCAAGCAAAGCCTCAGGGGAGGAAATCTGAGCCCGGCTCAAGGGTCAGGCCCCCCCACCCTACCACGGTGCTTCTGAACAGGAAAATGGCCACCCAAGGAGAGCTCCAAATGAACCCCCGCAACCATGCCAAAGACATGTCTGGAGTCTTCCACAGCGAGGACCCGAGTACCTCGAGCGTCTCCAGAAACGGTGCCAACAAGGCCTCCCAATCTTCAAAAATGACCATGCATCAAGGCAGACTCTACACCCTTAACCTTAGGTTCAGGATGGACTCATGTACTTGGAGTCCACAGGAGGAAACGGAGAGTATGTTGGAAGAGACCCAAAGCCCAAGTGAAGCCATCTGAGAGACTTCCTAACTGTTTCAGGAAGACAACTTTTATGTTCAAAAGGACATATTGAAGAGGATTCTAATGTGGAAGAACTTTGAGCACTACCTCAGGTTGGAGCAGCTACCCTCTGAGGAACTGCATGGAAATGTGGCAGCACAAACCTTCCTTCACCCTCTCATGATCATCCCCCAAATTGTTTCATGAGATAAGCAAGCAGTGCCTCTTGCGGAAGATGGGCATGTTCTAATGGAGCCCCGACAAGATGCACAATTGTCATCAAGGGGTCAGTACAGTGCAACAGACAGTAGATGCTTCAGGTTAGTGGGAGATCCAGGGAGACAAAAAACAGTAGAATAAATGAGGGAGCTCGATGAGGTGGTCGGGCTTTTTAGGATGATGAGATGTCCTCTGTAACTGGCTACCCCCCACAGGAACCTAGGTCCAAATTCAAGAAAACATCCTCTGGCATCAATCAATTAATGTACACTGGTTTTGTCTTTGTCATCTTGTCAAATGATGCACATGCACATATTGGACAGATAGACAGAGAGATCTCAACCAGGGGTTGGAGCTGGAGAGGGAGAAGCTTACTTGCTCCTGTACAGAGAAACTGAGACCAGAGTCATAGCCAAGACCCTGGAATCATGAGTTGATCTGAAGGCCACCTCTGAACTGATGGACACAACAAGGGACCCAACCTTTGACTTCTGAATA
>NW_026743946.1:0-3166 GCF_022355385.1 Mustela nigripes
CCTGTGACTTTTTCAGACAGCCTCCTCAGGAAGCCCAGGACAACCAGTAGCTTCAGCGCTACCCAGTCCCTAGCACTGCGCCTCCTAAGCTAACACTTCATTACACACTCTACCCGTCGAGAGCCAGTCCAAGCTGACGCCCCAGGACTCCAATGAGTCCAGCTGCCAGATGCCAATCCAGCGATGAGAAATCTCCTGAGCTCCAGAAAGCCACATGGGGACGCTGAGCCCCAAGGCCCCTGCATCATGGTTCTGCCCCTCCATGCAGACCCTGCCCCTTTATCAGCCAGGCTCTGTTGGAGTGCAAGGCCTCGTGGGAGTTGTGGTCCCCCCAGGGCCTCCAGCCTCCTGTGGGAAGGTGGGGCTGGCAGCTGGAAGAACCTGGGAACCACAGCTGCGAAGGACGCCTCTGCCTCCCTGGGTACTCACGCTCTATGGTGGCCAATTAGGCAGGACCACGTGAGTCTCCAAAACAAGAGCAGGAGCAGGCTGGGTGCCTTCCCCTAAGCCCATCGCCCTTCCCGCCCTCCCGCTCTCTCGCACTCCTTCACTCCCAGGAGTCCCCTCCCAGGTTTGGAACTTGATGAGGGAGCAGGAGGCTGACTGAAGTGATTGTGATTGCACCTCCTCTCCACCCACTCCCCTCGGTAATATGTGTAACATTCCTC
The DNA here is from genome assembly GCF_022355385.1 of Mustela nigripes. Taxonomy (NCBI): domain Eukaryota; kingdom Metazoa; phylum Chordata; class Mammalia; order Carnivora; family Mustelidae; genus Mustela; species Mustela nigripes. Next base: position 669 of record NW_026743946.1, read on the forward strand.
AGGCACCCCGACCGCCATAAAGGAGAAACAAAGAGTTAACTTGCAGAGATCACAATCCTGCAAGACAGGCATCTCCCAAATATCTTGATGTTAATGGCTTGGTAAAAGACAACTCCTCTTTAGCATATTAAAACTCCGTTGAAACCCCCCTTTCCTTCACCTTCCCCCAACCACAGAGTACTTAACCTGCCATCTCTGTCAACCTGGGTTAGCCGTTCTTCCTGCCCACAGGTCCTGTCCCCATGCTTTAATAAACCACCACTTTGCAGCAAATATGTCTCAAGAATTCTTTCTTGGTCATCGGCTCCAGACCTCAGCCCACTGAACCTCACCTAGGTTCTATAACTTCATCAGCTCTTTCCCTTAAAAATTGATGGTCCATATGGTTTTAAAATTAAATATACTAAGATGTTATTTTCTTTTTAGAATCCTGTCCTTCACATCAATAATCTTTCACTACAAGTTCAGGTTACTTTTGTATTACTAAAACACATATTGTTAAGGGGAAAAAAAAAAAAAAGCTGTCTCCCACTGAGTGTGAGCTAATGAGTCTAACAGCTACTCAGGTGATACCAAAAATCCATCATGGTTCCTCATTCTGAAAGAAGATTCATTGCCTTTGATGGGGGACAATAACAAGGTCATTCTGGAGGTGGAATGCCTGGCCATGGTTCCTCATTGGTCTGGCAAGCTTCAAACAGGGAACTCCTTACGGTAAGATGCCAGTTTCACCACTGTCCCAGCTGCTTTTCTTGTAGCCCCTACACAATTTTTGGATATTCTCCTTCAAGGAATTTTCCCTCCAGCCCAGTTCTCAAGAGCTAAAGGTTGCTCAACTCCCTTGCAACTCCCTGGTGCCAGCTTCAGGCCCAGGTCCTTCAAGCAAAGTCCTTAATGCCTCTCAGTGATGAGGGAGCATGAGTCTGGCTGAAGACAAAGCAAAAGCTGGTGCCTTGCACCCCCCTTACCCCCCTCTCCATCCGCTCCCCCTCAGTCCTATGTGTAGCATCCTTCAGGCAGCCATGAACAATAAGCAAATAGTTAACTTGCAGAGCTCACAATCCTGCTAGACAGGAGTCTCCCTTGGCTTACAAATGTCCTAAATTTCACTAACAAAGACAATTGATAGCAGGATTGTGACATCCCACCAAAAAGTCTCCCAACTATCTTAATCTTAATGGCTGGTCTAAAGACAACATTGATCAAGCCCCAATGGCAAGACTTCAGGTAGGCCTGGGACATCCTGGCACCTTGTAGGCCCTCTTTAGCATATGAAAACGCCATTGAAACCTTTCTTCCCCTCACCTTCCCCCAACCGCAGGGTACATAACCTGCCATCCCTCACAACCGGGTGCAGCTGCATCTCCGCCTGCCCACGGGTCCTTGTCCCCGTGCTTTAACAAACAACCTTTAATAAACAGCCTTTTTGCACCAGAGACGTCTTAAGAATTCTTTCTTAGCCGTCGGCTCCAAACCTCATCCCACCGAACCTGACTTAAGTTCTGGGACTTCATCATCAGTACCTACTGCTCTCCTCTCCTGGTGGTCTCTCCGGAAGGGGTCTTCTCTAGCTCTTCTAGCAGGAGATGGGCACTTCCACTCTACCCTATTGCCAGACCAACCTTACCTATCCTGCAGGGTCAGGTAGGCCTGGCTTTTTATCTGTTGTTCTCTTCTGAGTGTTTAGTTTGTTATAGATACTGTGCTTTGCTTTTGTCAGGATTTACTCTGGACTATCAAAACCCTTTTCTTGTGCCAGTGAAGCCTAAGAAACAGTCCTGATGAGAGAACCAGGAACTCGAACAGATCATATTTATCCTGAATGTTCTGTCCAAAATGAAAAATACATTTCTGAGGAGGCTCAAGATCTCTGAGAAGGAAGTTTCACCAACTCTGTCATGTAGTGGCATCAATTTCAATTCTGTGTCAATTTTCCTACTTTCCCAGCTAGTAATTCTCTACCTCAGAAAGCCCACTCTCAACCGTTTCTTCTCTCAAAGGCAGTTGCTCTTAGAGTCTGCACATGGCACTTGGGGCCTGCTGGTAGTTGGCTACTGCCCTCTGTACCTTGGGTCTAACAGCTGCGGGGCATCAAGATGAGAACGTCTCTTGTTCTAAGACTTAATATAGTTTGGGGCACATGGTAAGCAATAATCACTTTTGTTGTTGATCCAAGTGTTCGACCTTTCTTAATTATTCTAGTACCAAAATTTACTTGTCCTAAGATTTGTCCTCCCCCCACCAATTTTAATATCTCTTGAGGTGGCACTCACCTTGCACTTGATGACATATCCTAGTTTAACTGACAGCATTTCTCTTTCTTAGTCAAACATAAACTATAGTGCATCTTACCCTTAATGAAAGCTAGGATGCAATTAAATACTCTATTATGGTTACGATTCTGATATTTTAAATCCTACAGTAGCTCCCTGTGCCCCCACAGTGTAGTACCTCACCTCCTCGGCATAGTATACAAACCATCTCACTCCCAATGTTAA
>NW_026743947.1:0-3166 GCF_022355385.1 Mustela nigripes
GAAATAAAGCTTTGCTTGACCTTCGCTTTGTATCAGTCTTGCTCCTTTAATCACGGACCCATTTTTGGGGGACCCAACATTGGGGCCTCAACAAAAGGATAAGTGATTGGTAATAGACCCTGGAAAAAATGAAAGAGTAAACTTCTCTATTTCCAGTCTCAAAGAGAAAAATTTAAATACACGGATCCATCAGATTAAGTTTCTCAGCTCTAAATACTCTTTATCTCCTGACATTCTGTCTTGACCCAAAACAAAGAAATTTTTCTACCAAACGAAGAAGGAATTGATAATTAGATTGGTTAAAACCATCTTTCATTGTCTCCCAATGCAGACCTGGGAATGCATCTTAGGGACAATTAAGGCTCACTGGCTTTGTGCACATATGTGAAAAGTGAGAATTAAATTCTGAGAAATTAACTTGATTTGCTATTGAGGCCTGACTCATAAAGTTATTTTAGGCTGAAACATATGAAACTGCTGATATCCAATCATTATTAGCCTACGAAGCAGGAGGTTGCATACAGTTCCACCTAGTACTATTCATATGGACTGAGTTTGGATTGAGTCTACCTCCAAATCTTGGCTCTTTTAACTGGGTAGCATTGCCATTTCTGCAAAATGTTTGAAATGTATTGCTTGGCCATTTTTGAGAAATATATTTTCTTATTTTCTGTGGTTAAATAAGGAAAATTTTGAGTTACTCTTTTTGATATTTTGCCTTGCAGTCTATAGGACCATTGAGAGAGGAAAAGAGGTGTTGATAAAGATTCATCTGGAAACAATGTGTAGGGTGGATTGGAAAAGACTTATGTAGAGAGACAAAGTATGAGAGGAGCCAGTAGACCAGGTGGAAGCATTGAATTCAAAGGGGAGAAAAAATGACCAGGGTAACAACTTCTCCACCCTTGCTAGAGGGCCAGATCACTCCTTGTCTTTTGGGACAATCCAGCCTTGCCCAGGTTTTTTTAAAGGATGATCAGTAAGTAATCAGACCTGATACCCCATCTGATGACTCAGTTATTATGCAATGAGAGTGAGTCAGTTCTCACTTGTCTACATTTTCTCTCTAGGCCTTCTTTTCTTATTCCATAGCCTAGACTGCCAACTGAGTGGCAATGATATGCAAATCTTTATCTCTTGCCCCAACCTCTCTCTTGGCCATAGATTCTGCCTAAATGAGGATGGAAGAGCTTCACTGGTTGTCCCAGAAGCACCTCCAACTCTGACTTGAGCTCATGGATTTCCCCACTAATTGGATCTTTCCTGTATCTCTATAATTTGTTAATAGCATGCTAGAGCTTCATTTTAGATGATTCCTTCAAATCCATCCTCAACATCTAATCTGTTCCTCTAACCTGTGTTTGTTTGCTTTTTAAAAAAATCTCCTAAATATTTCCTTCTTCCTATTTCCATTGCCAGTGTTCAGCTGCATGCTAATTTATACAGTGACGTCTCTCCTAAACTTTCTTTTAAAATACATTCTTCAGGGGCACCTGGATGGCTCAGATGGTTAAGTGTCTGCTGTTGGCTCATGTCATGATCCTGGGGTCCACTCACTGCACCTTACATCTGGCTTCCTGGTCAGTGGAGAGTCTGCTTTTCCTTCTCCACACACCCCCACCCCCAGCTCATGGGCATGCACTCTCTCTCAAATGAATAAAGTTTTTTAAAAATCTAAAATACACTTTCCAAATAAACTACTACTATTTACCCCCTTCAGAAATCATCAGAGATTCAGTTTTGAACTCCTTACTCTGCCTTATTTTCACTACCCATTTACTGCTAAATGTTCTAGCTTCATCTACCTGCATTCTCTCCCATGTATTTTTTTCATTTATCTTATGATTTCTAGGCAAAAAGGACTGTCAACTTTCCAAACATGTCTATTTTTCTATGCCTCCATGCATGTATGCAGATTTTCCTTCCACCTAGAATGTCCTTTCCTCCACCTCCACCACACCTCATACCGTGCCTCGTCCACCTGGTTCTCTTAGTCATACTGAAAACAGCTTTTCCATCTTCTCCTTGAATCCTTCCCACACCTCCTTCCCTTTCCCCCAGGCAGAGTGACTTGCTCCCTCTTCTCTACTCCCAAATACCTTCTTTAGCATCTATATTGCATTAATTACCTCATTATACCTCTTTGCTCCATAGATTGTATCTTCCTGAGAGTCAGATCTTGAATGGATGAATAAATGAGGGAGTCTGAGCCAATTTTATTTCCTTTTTATGATATGTAAGTAACTTAAAACTGAACCATTGAAATGTAACTGATATTTTCAGGAATCTGTGAAACATTCACAAACTGTTGTGGCTCAACCTGGACAAAGACCAAGTCAAAAAGTGGCGGCAAGTTTCTCTTCTTACTTTCTGTGATTAAATAAAGAGAATCTTGAGTCAATCTTTTGTTATTTTGTTTTGAAGTCTGTAGGACTTTTAAAAATGTATTCAGTGTTCAAAACAAAACAAAAAAAGATCGGAATAAAATTGCAATAAAAATGGGTATGCTTAAGAATCATTTATATGATATATAGTAAGGTAGTTGATTGGCCAGAAGACTGTGAGAGCACAAAGAGCCCTCCAGGACAGTTTTCCACTTGGTTGCTTGTTATCTCCATGATCTTTTAGTTACTCTCAGTTATGCTGTTTTGACCCCCCCAATTTTTAATTTTGTCCTTACTTTTCTATTTCATGCTGTCATAGAGGAGGTCTTCCATCTTTGTGTGTGTGTGTGTGTGTGTGTGTGTATATATATATATATATATATCATTGATGATTAATAAATGTATTTCATTGATTAGTTGAGAGTTAAACCAATAAAAAAGGTCTTTTAAAAAATATCATTTCTACTATCCAGAGTTCTCATTTTCAGGAAGAGATATAGTTTCAAAAATGTTAGGCCTTTCTAGTTAGGTCCTAAAAGCATAATTTTTTTTTTTTTAATTTTTTATTTTTTATAAACATATATTTTTATCCCCAGGGGTACAGGTCTGTGAATCACCAGGTTTACACACTTCACAGCACTCACCAAAGCACATACCCTCCCCAATGTCCATAATCCCACCCCCTTCTCCCAAACCCCCTCCCCCCGGCAACCCTCAGTTTGTTTTGTGAGATTAAGAGTCACTTATGGTTTGTCTCCCTCCCAATCCCATCTTGTTTCATC
>NW_026743948.1:0-3165 GCF_022355385.1 Mustela nigripes
CCATTTGTATGTCTTTATTGGAGAAGTGTCTGTTCATGTCTTCTGCCCATTTTTTGACATGATTATCTGTTTTGTGTGTGTTGAGTTTGAGGAGTTCTTTATAGATTCTGGATATCAGCCCTTTGTCTGTAGTGTCACTTGCGAATATCTTCTCCCATTCTGTGGGTTGCCTCTTTGTTTTGTTGACTGTTTCCTTTGCTGTGCAGAAGCTTTTGATCTTGATGAAGTCCCAAAAGTTCATTTTTGCTTTTGTTTCCTTTGCCTTTGGAGACATATCTTGAAAGAAGTTGCTGTGGCTGATGTCAAAGAGGTTACTGCCTATGTTCTCCTCTAGGATTCTGATGGATTCCTGCCTCAGGTTGAGATCTTTTATCCATTTTGATTTTATCTATGACACACCTCTCTTTAGAACAGATTGTACTTTTCTCCTCCTCCTCCTCCTCCTTCTTTTTTTAAATTATTGAGGTACTCTGTGCTTGAATTAGGAATGAAGACAGAAGCACAAATCACTTCTTCCTGTTTAAATTTTAGGATAAACACAGGATTTTGAAACTAAACAGAAGGATGGGGTTGTTCAGATGATAAATTTAGTAATAATGCATGAAATACACAGACAAGCTTTAGGTTTCCATAAGGCTAAGGCTTCATTTCGTGTGAGTTCCAGATAGTAATTTTTTGTGTGTCACCATACAATTTCTACCTTTTAAAAAGCATACATTGCAATTTAATATTGAGGAATTTCAGGAGGCATGTGTAGTTACAATTTCTAAGTTCCACCAATCCACTGAAGTAGAAAATCTAAGGATTAGAGGAGACAACCATGCTTATAAGTTCTCAAACTTATGACCTTTGGAGCCCTTTATATTCTTGACAATTTTTGAATATCTCAAGGAGCTTTTGTTTATATGAGTTATAGTTATTGATATTTACTGTAATAAATATTAAAACCAGGAAATTTCTAAAATACACATTTTAAAGTCACTCAACAATAACAATAATAAACTCATTATATGTTCACATAAGTGACATTTTTAGTATATGTTCCAAAACAACAACAAAAAAATTAGTGAGAAGAGTGTTCCTGTTCTGCCAATTTGAAATCTTTTCAATGTCTGGCTTGATGGAGGGTAGGCATGTGCTCATACGTGCTTCTGTATCCATTCTGCCGCCTGTTCTGTTTTGGTTGAAGTTTGAGAAGAAAATCTGTTCTCACATTTGACACATCTTCTCATATCAAAATCACACTCATCCATAACTCCACTGGTCTCAAAACCAAAACTCTAAGTAACGGGAAGCTCTCAGGCTCACAGAGGTGATTACGAGATTTCCAAAATTTTAATTTTTCTTAGGTCAGAGCTTTGCTTTCAGGCTCATTTTGTTCATTTTTGAGAAAATGCCTCTCAAAAGTCAAAGTTTGTTGTTGTTTTCTAGATTAAAAATGATGTTCAGTGGATAGTGGCTGCTTCAGCTGCAGGCAGATGACTTCACAGGTTGGCTTCCTTGTGGCCACCGTATTTCCACGAGCTTCCCAAGACTGCACGCCCAATTTCGTTACATAGCATATGAAAAAGCTGTGTAGTCAAGGTTCAAGTCTTACTACAATTATTTTTTACTGTGTCCTCAAGGATATTGCTAAATGAAACTGTTTTTTTAAAGCAGATGCCTAATAGTGAGGACCACAATGATTCTAAGTAGGGGTCACAGCTTGATTCATGCTGAGAAGCATGCTCTGCTTCTGGGGCCCCATTGTTCCTGTGGAATTACCCTGAAAACTTTTTAAAATAGTCACATCATTGTCTGGACAAAATATTTCAGGTCTCTGGAACCTTTCCTGTGGGCTCATTCAGTAGGAACATGACTCAGCACCTCAGCTTTGCTTTGAAAGGAACTGAACACAATGGGGGCATGTGTGGAGAAATGTAAGGACAAGGATGACAGAGGAGATCACACACTAAATGTGTAATTCTGTCAATGGAGTTGCCATCATTGGAGGTACTTTGGTGGCCTCATGCACTCATTTACCATCCACCTCTGTCCATCCAACCATCCATCCATCCATCCATCCATCTATCCATGCTTCCTCCCTTCATATAGTTAATCAACAAACACCTGATTAGTACCAACTAGATTCTGGATGTAGTGATGGGAAAGAGTGATCTGAAGATATTAAAATGTCAACCCTTGCCTGGATACCCTCACCTTCCACCATCACATGGCTGGAATGTGTAGTTGACCTCAGACACTTCTTGTCCACAAGACTCAAATCTCAAAGCCTATTAAACTGCCTGACCACCATCTGTCTTGTTCTGTGTATCACTTGGCCTTGATGGGTCTTGGATAAGAACTGTGAATACACCTTGACTAAAAGCTCTAGCATTCTCTGTTCTGTGCACCCACTTGATCATTCCCCTGATGGTCACCTTTACATGGTCATCTTTTATTTCCACACATTAAAGCTTGAGTGTTCTTGAGGACACAGAACAAACCTAGAAACTTATATAAACGAGAGCCCAAAAGAATTTACATGTGCCATTTTTAAAGCAGATTTCTTTTTAAAATTTTTTTATATCTAAAAAAATTTTTTTAACATTTTAAAAAAAGATTTATTTATTTATTTGACAGAGAGACACAGCGAGAGAGGAAACACAAGCAGGGGGAGTGGGAGAGGGAGAAGCAGACTCCCTGCTGAGCAGGGAGCCTGATGTGGGACTTGATCCCAGGACCCTGGCATCATGACCTGAGCTGAAGGCAGACACTTAATGACTGAGCGCCTCTAAAATAGAATTCTTTTTTTTTTCATTTAATATTATCTTATTTCTTTTTAGTGTTCCATCATTCATTGTTTCATGCACCACACCCAGGGCTCCATGCAATATGTGCCCTCCATAATACCCACCACCAGGCTCACCCAACCTCCCACTCCTCCTTCCCTCCCAAACCCTCAGATTGTTTCTCAGAGTCCACAGTCTCTCATGGTTCATCTCCCCCTCCAATTTCCCCCAACTCCCTTCTACTCTCCAGCTCCCCATGTCCTCCGTGTTATTCCACAAATAAGCGAAACCATATGATAATTGACTCTCTTCTTGACTTATTTCACTCAGCATAATCTCTTCCAGTGCCATCCATGTTGATACAAAAGTTGGGTATTCATCCTTTCTGATGGAG
>NW_026743949.1:0-3165 GCF_022355385.1 Mustela nigripes
TTTTTTTTTTTTTATAACCTCTCTGAGCCTTGGCTTCCTCTGTGCGAATAGGGATAATATACCCTCTCTTGCAGATGTGTGGAGGACCATGGCTGACTTGGATGCAGTTGGGGTCATCTACCGGCACATGGAATACACAATTTATCTTGCTTCCTGTCTTGATAACGACATCTTGGTTTTCATGCTGTCTTAGAACAAGTAGAACTTGACTTACATGTAAGTTGTGAATTCACGTACGTTTGACAGAGGTGTTATTTTAGTTTAGTTTAATTTAAAGCAGGCTCCACACCCAGTGCAGAGCCCAGTGTGGAATTCAAACTCACCACCGTGAGATCAAGACCCGAGCTGAGATCAAGAGTTGGCTGCTCAACCAGCCTAGTCACCCAGGCATCCCTTCTGCTTATCATATTTCAAAAATGTGACAAGTAACACTTTCTCTGCCTGGACCTGTACTCACACCTGCTATGCTGGCCTGGGGGTCAGACGTGTAACTGGTGTGGTGCTGGTGATGATGAGCAAGACAATTGTTAAGTCTTTTTACCAAATTGCTGTTGTCCTATTATTTCCCTTTTTTTTAAAGATTTTATTTTATATCGTGGTGATATATGCTAAAACTGTTGATTCTGGTCCTGCATTAAAACTTGAATATGTAGCGCATTTTTCAAGGATTCATCCCTGGAGATACAGTATTTGTTTTTCTCTGTCTGACTTATTTTGCTTAGCACAATACCCTCTAGGTACATCCATACTGTTGTAAATATTAGGATCTCATCCTTTTTGATGGCTGAGTAATATACCATTGTGTTTATGTACCACTTCGTCTTCTGTTGCCGGACACTTGGGCTGCTTCCATTTCTCGGCTATGGAAAAAAAAAATGCTGCAGTAGGCTTAGGGGTGCCTCTGTGCTTTAAGAATGTTGAGTCTGATGTGTCAACTGCCACAACAGTTGTGGCAACTCAGGAAGGGAGCCAGGTCCAGGAGGTAAGAGGAGGAGTGCAGCTTTAGGCAATCTGAGTTGAGGTATCTGTGGGAACCGCAGGTGTAGGTTCTGGTTGGACAGTCAAAATGTAGGGATGGGTGCTTGGGGAAGAGAGATGCAATCATGCTGTTGCCAAGGGATATATTCCTTGTAGAGAGAGTGACAGTTAAGGATTTAGGGTAATTCCTTCTTTTCTTGGGCAGATAAAGGGGAAGAATAAAGGAGTAGTGGATGGAAGGGGAGGGACGTGGCTTTGATGCCAGGAAGGCATTTTTGCACAGATGTGTAGAGAAGAGAGATTTCAAGGAATGAAATGTCAGCAGTGTTCGATGATGTGAAATGTTGCAAAGCAGCTTGATTAGGGGGTGGGGGTAGATCGAGGAGGTTGTCACTGAGTACTGAAAGAGAATGGGAGGTGAGTAGTGGAGTCCTAAGCCAGACATAGAGATAGAGTGACTGGGCGTGAGACCATGGAGGTCACACACAAGAATAGCCTTTTAGAAAGTTTGATGGTAAAGACACAGACGATCCTAACTCCAGACATAGCTTGGACAAGGGTGGGTTTTACAGGCTGTGTTTACCTATTTGCAGGTTGACTGAAGGGAGATGACAGATGGTGCATGGTGCTGGGTGTTGTGGGTTGAGATGGGATCAGGTATACAGAAAAGCACACAGAGAGGAGTGTATGGATGCCATGACTGCTTCTGTAGAACGCGAGGCCAACATTAGGCATGGAGGACATGGAACGTGGCTCAAGGAGATGTGCAGTATCAGATACAGACCACATGGCTCAGAGTCTTTCAGGGCTCTCCTTGCCTCTGCGTGGCCCTTCTCACAGGGTTTAAGTTTTGAACAGTCCTTTTGTTACTCTGGGTTTTGGGTGTGACTGGAGTGACAGAGCAGAGAGCAAGGCTGAGGAAACACCAAGAGGGCAGGAACTCACAGAGGGAGTCTATTACCCTCTCTGCCTTCCCTGGTATGGACTCTCTCCTGATCTGGATGGACGGATGACCTGCCATTACTTCTTTTAAAAATGCATCTGGCTTTACCCTGCCAGAAAGAACACATGTTTATTGAAGAATAGTGGGAAACCCCAAAGAAACTGAAGGAAGAAAATAAGCACTCAGCTGAAGACAACCATTCAAAAATTCTGGCACCTTTTCCTCCCAACTTTCACTGAAGTTGAACAGATAAATGTATATATATGAAGTGATTTCTGGGAAAGACCAAAAAAAAAAAAAAAAAAAGATACCAACAACAAGAAAACAAAAAAGAGAACAAAGCAGAAGAAAACGGTGTTCATTTTCTTCCTGAGGCTGCCCTTCCTCCGTACTGCTACTTGGTTTTACTACCTGCTTTTCTCCCTGGGCTTTCTTGACAAAACATGATTCCACTACTTTTACCTTCTTCAAAGTGTTTGACAGAGTCGTTTGCTTTCAACATGGAGTTTGAGCAAAATGGACTATTGTTTTAAAATATTCTATCATGTGTGCTGTAATATCTCATCCTGGACATGATACAAATGCTATGATAAAAAGAGGAGATGCTTTTAAAGTGATCACCAGAGTTGTGAAATTCATTGGCATGATCCTTCTTTTTTTTTTTTAAGATTTTATTTATTTATTTGACAGACAGAGATCACAAGTAGGCAGAGAGGCAGGCAGAGAGAGGAGGAAGCAGGCTCCCTGCAGAGCAGAAAGCCCGATGCGGGGCTTGATCCCAGGACCCTGGGATCATGACCTGAGCTGAAGGCAGAGGCTTAACCCACTGAGCCACCCAGGTGCCCCGACATGATCCTTATTTTGAGGGTCATAATTCGTTTAATTTTTTTCTGCTCCAGCTTAACCTTCGCAGTTTTCAGTTGTTATGTGCATTAGACACAGTATTAGCAGTAGTGGCAGTAAAAATACTCCTGTCACCCTTTACAGGTACCATTTTACTAGCATCCTTACCACTGTAGCAGCTTTAAACCCTGTTTCTACCCTGTTCATTCCTTTCCTTAAAACCTTTTTCTTAGTTTTTGGTGTTCTATAGCTTTACCACAAAATGTCTAATTGAAGATTTCTCATCTTGCTTGGTATCTGTGCATTTCCTGTATTTCTGGATTTATCATTTCCGTAATATCCTCAGCTGTTTTATTCTGAAATGTTGACTCTGTCCTTCTGCTGTACTTCCCAGGATTCTT
>NW_026743950.1:0-3165 GCF_022355385.1 Mustela nigripes
AACTGAATAGCTGAGAAAGCAACAGGAACTACTTAGGATGGGCATTAATACTTCATTTTAGACTGGTAAACTGAGAACTACGAGAATCACTTGAGGCAATTCTTAATTATATACTAAATTTATATATGTGTGTATACATATATTTTTTTAAGATTTTATTTATTTGAGAGGGGGAGAGAGAAAGCACACAAGTGGGGGAAGGTGCAGACGTCTCTATCCCAGGACCCTGAGATCATAACCTGAACTGAAGGCAGATGCTTAACCAACAGAGCCACCCAGGAACCCCAAATTTTTATATACTTATGTATTATATATAAATTTTTCATAAATTTATTAGTGTGTCTTTGAAATAGCAGACTATTTCACTTTGTATTGTTATTATAAAATTATTCTACATGTTTTTAAGTTTTATAATTGGACAGGTGTAACTTTCTAAAAGTCTGGGAAACCAACCACTAACAGAAGCTAAGCTAACATTTTTGCTCTAACATAATCCTTGGAACATTAAAAAAATATTAATTATTTTCTCAAAATAAAACTTGAAATTCGTACAATGTCTAAAGGAACTTTTCTTGTAACCCACAAAGCAATGTAAATATAATGAGCCCTGCGTTATCAGGGCTGATAATGCAGGGCTCATTATATTGGCATGTAACCATAACAGATTAAAACTTTTCTACTTCAATGCAAAAAACCACCTCAAATTGACCCAATCTGTGAAGTGTTGACTTAGGAAAGAAAGGCCTAGACACCAGAACAGTAAATGCTGGGGTGCCCGGGTGGCTCAGTGGATTAAGCCTTTGCCTTCAGCTCAAGTCATGCTCTCAGGGTCCTGGGATCAAGCCCCACATCAGGCTCAAGTCATGGTCTCAGGGCCCTGAGATCAAGCCCATTAGGCTCTCCACGTAGCAGGGAGACTGCTTTCCCTGCTCTCTCTGCCTGCCTCTCTGCCTACTTGTGATCTTTCTTTCTCTGTCAAATAAATAAATAAAATCTTTAAAAAACAAAAACAAAACAGGAAATGCTTCTTCTCTCCTGTCTAAGGCAGACTATGAAAAAAAAGTCGACTATTTAAAAGATTAAAAATAAAAGATAAATAAAAAGAGCCTTTACCAGATAAAAATGGATTTTTTAAGAGTCCATAAATGTCAAACAGCAGCAGAACGAAGAGAATCAGACGAGTTTGTCTCAGAGAATCCGGAGGAGGAAAAGAAAAAAAAATCCTTAAATCAAATAACAACAATGACAAATGACACCTTGACGAAAAGCAAGAATTAGGTTATTGACGGTAATCATATTACATCAAATGCAATTTTGGAACCTGACATTCTTTTGTATAGTTTCCATGATTTCCTTTCAGCACCCTGTTATCAAAAACCTCATGAAGGCACTCATGCTTCTGTCCTTGAGTCTGGTTCTCATTTGAAAAAAGGGAGAGTGTCAACAGGTATTTCCATTTTGACACAGCTTAAGTTACAAATATAATGGAATATAACCAATGAAAAGATGCATATGTGTTAGAAAAAGTATGTGTAACCACTTAAAGGTAGAACTATGACTTCCTTTTAGATATTCTTTCCAAATATGGATGGTGTCTAATCAACTTACCGTTGGTTTTTTGCGTTAGGGCTTGAGATTTCAGAAATCCCTTGGCAAAACCAGTTTAAATGCATCTTGGTGAGCTTCAGGTATATTTTTGGTTTTCATGAGTTTGTCCAAACTCTTAACATCTGATCCCCTGTCCCGCAACAGGAACCCCTAAATACATAAACAAGGCATCAGTACTGACTTACTATATAGATAACACTGCCCAATAATATAATGATCACTTACAAAACAATCCTTTCAAAAATTGTAGAATTTCTAGTTTTTGTTGACATCAGAAGAATTACACTAAGACTCAAAAATAAATTACTTAATCAACGGCAAGGAAACTAACCCTGGAACTTACCCTTCCATCAGTCGATTAAGAAAGAAACTCTCTGTAAGAACACAATATTGAAAACAATAGGTTGTCTGTGGACTCAGGGTTCCAATGGTTTGAGGTTCACACTCCTTTATCTCTACTAGAGGAAAAACCTCATTAATTTATTAAATGTTTACAGAGTACCTTTTACAAACTTAGACTTGTACAGGTTGTGAAAATGTAAAGATAAATAACCAATGATCAAAATGTTTTCAGTCTACTGGGGAGAGATAAACAAATAACTAATTTTTTGAAATCGTTTTGATATCATGTTAGAAATTCTAGGTCTGGGAGCACCTGGGTGGCTCAGTCGGTTAAGCATTCAACTTTTGGTTTAGGTCAGGTCATCATCTCAGAGTCATGGGGTCAAGCCCAACATCAGGCTCTGAGCTGAGCAAGGAGTCTGCTGAAAATTCTTTCCCCTTTCTTTCCCTCCCCCACCTTGCTCCTCCTCTGGTCTCATGCATTCCCTCTCTCAAGTAAAGAAAATCTTAAAAAGAAAAAAAAAGAGGTTCTAGGTCTGGTGGCAAAATAAATGCTATCTCAGAAGTCAAGAGAGGCATCACAGAGAATAGGATTTCTAAACCACAGGGAACACAAAGCATAAACTATGTGACAGAGCCATGAAACAACAGGCCTTAGCAGTCAGGAACGGCAAGTGATCTTGTATGACAGGACTTTAAATGCCAAGAAACAAGTCGGAACAGAGGTTCAGAGGGGGTGCCATATTTAAAGATGAGAACAGAAAAATGGTTGGCAGAGGCCAAATGGATACTACAGAAGGAAACTGACAAGAAAGCAGGGGAATACAATTATTACATTAAAACATTTCAGACAGATGGTGGGTTGGTGGCAGTCTGGAGGCTGGAGTCTGGAGAACTAGCCTGCAGCTCAGAGCTTTCTACCTTGCCTCTCTGCCATGCTCAGCATGTCTCTCATCTGCAGACTAGTTCCCACATCACAAGCTGGCTGCAGCCTTCTCAGGACCCCATTCACACACAACAGCATTGAGCAGAAGTAGGGGGACTGTTTATCTAGGTGCCTCTGATAAGAAGAGAAGAGCCTTTTCTCCAAGAACACGAAGGCCTCTCACATGCAGTGGCATGCCCACATCAGATTCAATAATTGACAAGGAAACCGGGTCACAGTGATTGGCTTAGATCCATTAGAATTTCTTGCTGGGGTCTGGATACTGTATC
>NW_026743951.1:0-3164 GCF_022355385.1 Mustela nigripes
GGGCCATCTGTACCCCAATGTTTATAGCAGCAATGGCCATGGTTGCCAAACTGTGGAAAAAAACCAATGGACGATTGGATAAGAAAATGTCGTCCATATACACTATGGAGTATTATGCCTCCAGCAGAAAGGATTAATACTCAACTTCTGTAGCAACATGGATGGGACTGGCTGAGATATGCTGAGTGAAATAAGTCAAGCAGAGAGAGTCAGTTATCATATGGTTTCACTTATTTGTGGAGCATAACAAATAGCATGGAGGACATGGAGAGTTAGAGAGGAGAAGGGAGTTGGGGGAAATTGGAAGGGGAGGTGAACCATGAGAGACTATGGACTCTAAAATCAATCTGAGGGGTCTGAAGTTACATGGGTGTGGGAGGTCGAGGTACCAGGTTGTGGGTATTATAGAAGGCATGGATTGCATGAAGAACTGGGTGTGGTGAAAAAATAATGATACTGTTCTGCTGAAAATAAATAAATAATGACAAAAAATAAATTATTTAAAATAAATAATAAATAAAATATAGAACTAAAAAATAATAAATAAATAAATAAATTTTACTACTCAAGGTACATAATATAAATGGAGTCATATAGTTTTTTTCCTGGTGCGACTGGCTGATATCACTTAGCATATATTCAAGTTCCATTCATGTTGTAACATTTGACAGATATATAAGTAAATATGTTATATTTAAATATATATGTAAATATATACATATATATATATATATATTCATTTTAATTTGCCTATTTATCTGCTGTTGGACACTAGGCATTTGTTTTGTTTCCACACTTTGGTGACAATAAATAACAATGCTGTGATATGGGCATACAGATATCTCTTTGAGATGCTAGTTTCAATACTTTAGGATATTTATTCAAAAGTGGAATTCTGGGTCATATGTTAACTCTATTTTTTTTGTCTTTAAAGAATTCTTTTCCATATGGATGCACCATTTTACATTCCCACTAGAAATACAGAGAGTTTATCCTACACATTTTCACAAAAACTTGTTATGTTTTTTTCTTTAATTTTGGCACTAGCCATCCAAATATGTGTGAAGTAGTACTATATGATTTTGGTTTTCAACTCACTAATTTCATGACCCTAAGGATCTTTTCACATGTTTAGTGTCCATTTACATATACATATATATTTTTGGAATAGTGTCTATCCACGAATTTTATGACTGAAATATTTTCCCCAAAATTCATTCTACTAAAACTATCTTTTGGGACAAAGGATTTTTTATTTTGATTAAGTGATATTTATCTACCTGTTTTTCTTTTGTTCTTTGTGTTTTAGCTTCCATATCCAAGAAATCATTACAAATTCAATGCCATAAAATTTCTTTGCTATGGTTTCTTTTAAGAGTTTAACTATTAGACCCATTTTGAGTTAATTTTGGTGCATAGTAAAAGTAACGACCCAACATAAATTTTTTGCAAGTTGGTAACCAGTTCTCCCAAAAATATTTGTTGAAAAGACTTTGCTTTCCCCTTTGAGTTAACTGAACACCTTTGTAACAATAATTTGACCACATGTTGGGGTTATTTTTGGGCTCTCTCATCTATTCCATTGGTATACATTTCTGTCTCTGCACCAGATACAGAATTATTGCCTGCCACTGTCTTTTTCTTCTTTCAGAAGTTTAAATATATTTTCCCAAATTAATAAGGATTCTGTTTATTTAGAATTCCATAACAATATTGTTGAGGTTCACTTTTATATGATAAGTTATTTTTCTCTTTTGCTTCTTTCAGTTCCTTTCTTTATATTTGACAGTTTTACTATAATTTGTCTTTGTGTGTGTCTTTTTGAGTTTACCGTTAGAGTTATTTGAGTCTTTTGGATTTCTAGATCCAGATATTCTTTCCAATCCGGGAATTTTTCTACCAATATATCTTTAAAGAATTTCTCATCCTTATCTTCCTTTTCTGCTTCTGGGACTTTAAAAAGCATGTATAGATCCACTAGATTATATCATAGACTATGAGTCTATCATATTATAGACTATGAGTCTCATAGTGTAAGCTTGCTTTTCTTCATCTTTTTTTTTTCCTTTCCCTTAATTTTTTTTT
Organism: Mustela nigripes; assembly: GCF_022355385.1. Classification (NCBI taxonomy): domain Eukaryota; kingdom Metazoa; phylum Chordata; class Mammalia; order Carnivora; family Mustelidae; genus Mustela; species Mustela nigripes. The sequence goes on from NW_026743951.1 coordinate 2,086, forward strand.
AATTTTAGTATAATTAACATACAGTGTTATATTTGTTTCAAGTGTATAAAATAATGATTCAACAATTCTATCCATTATTTGGAGCTCATTATAAGTGTACCCTCACTCCTCTTCACCTATTTTTTTAGAGTGTCCATAGAATTCCATTTTATTGCTGAATTTAAAAGAAACTATTTCAAAATAATTTTTTGATTACTATGGTTTTCATATATGTTTGTTTTCTTAATTGACGTTTATAACAATTCTGGAATGAGCAAGGTAGGTGTTATGATGGCAATTTTACATTTTGCAAAATACACATTTTATGCTTTTAGATGAAGAAACAGAGAGTGCTGAGAGATTTATCCCCACTTTTACACATGTTGCACGAAAGTGTATTTGCTTGGTTTTAAGTTCCTAGTCCATTGCTCCCTCCAACATGATACCATTCTCCTTCCACATTCCTTTTATTTTTTTATTCTTTTTCTTTTAATTATTTCTGCCAACATACAATGTATTATTTGCCCCAGGCTACAGGTCTGTGAAACATCGGGCTTACACATTTCACAGCACTCACCACAGTACATACCCTCCCCAATCTCCATAACCTAAGCACTCTATCCCCCCTCCCTCCGCATCAACCCTCAGTTTGTTTTGTGAGATTAAGAGTCTCTTATGGTTTGTCTCTGTCCTGATCTCATCTTGTTTCACTTTTCCATTCCCTACTCCCCACAACCCCCTGTCCTTTCTCTCAAGCTCCTCATATCAGAGAGATCATATGACAATTTTCATTCTCTGATTCATTGATTATGTTCAGCAAAATACCCTCTAGTACTGCCCACATCAATAGAAATGACAAGATTTTATTTTTTTTTCATCATAACAGTATTCATTATTTTTTCACCACACCCAGTGCTCCATGCAATCCATGCCCTCTATAATACCCACCAACTGGTACCCCAACCTCCCACCCCCCGTCACTTCAAACCCCTCAGATTACTTTTCAGAGTCCATAGTCTCTCATGATTCACCTCCCCTTCCAATTTCCCCCAACTCCCTTCTCCTCTCTAACTCTCCATGTCCTCCATGCTATTTGTTAT